>NW_025063786.1:0-20858 GCF_018153295.1 Drosophila grimshawi | reverse complement strand
CAGCTTTTGATGCAGAGTCAAAATATATAAAAAGGGCTTCATAATGTTGAAAGAAATTCTAACTTCTGACAATTATTGGCGAAGATACATCCGTTTGAATTTGGAAACAGAAACTTAAAACGTCAATTTCTCGAAATGACTTCGCGACTACATATTTTCAGCTTTTGATGCAGAGTCAAAATATATAAAAAGGGCTTCATAATGTTGAAAGAAATTCTAACTTCTGACAATTATTGGCGAAGATACATCCGTTTGAATTTGGAAACAGAAACTTAAAACGTCAATTTCTCGAAATGACTTCGAGACTACATATTTTCAGCTTTTGATGCAGAGTCAAAATATATAAAAAGGGCTTCATAATGTTGAAAGAAATTCTAACTTCTGACAATTATTGGCGAAGATACATCCGTTTGAATTTGGAAACAGAAACTTAAAACGTCAATTTCTCGAAATGACTTCGAGACTACATATTTTCAGCTTTTGATGCAGAGTCAAAATATATAAAAAAGGGCTTCATAATGTTGAAAGAAATTCTAACTTCTGACAATTATTGGCGAAGATACATCCGTTTGAATTTGGAAACAGAAACTTAAAACGTCAATTTCTCGAAATGACTTCGAGACTACATATTTTCAGCTTTTGATGCAGAGTCAAAATATATAAAAAGGGCTTCATAATGTTGAAAGAAATTCTAACTTCTGACAATTATTGGCGAAGATACATCCGTTTGAATTTGGAAACAGAAACTTAAAACGTCAATTTCTCGAAATGACTTCGCGACTACATATTTTCAGCTTTTGATGCAGAGTCAAAATATATAAAAAGGGCTTCATAATGTTGAAAGAAATTCTAACTTCTGACAATTATTGGCGAAGATACATCCGTTTGAATTTGGAAACAGAAACTTAAAACGTCAATTTCTCGAAATGACTTCGAGACTACATATTTTCAGCTTTTGATGCAGAATCAAAATATATAAAAAGGGCTTCATAATGTTGAAAGAAATTCTAACTTCTGACAATTATTGGCGAAGATACATCCGTTTGAATTTGGAAACAGAAACTTAAAACGTCAATTTCTCGAAATGACTTCAAGACTACATATTTTCAGCTTTTGATGCAGAATCAAAATATATAAAAAGGGCTCATAATGTTGAAAGAAATTCTAACTTCTGACAATTATTGGCGAAGATACATCCGTTTGAATTTGGAAACAGAAACTTAAAACGTCAATTTCTCGAAATGACTTCGCGACTACATATTTTCAGCTTTTGATGCAGAGTCAAAATATATAAAAAGGGCTTCATAATGTTGAAAGAAATTCTAACTTCTGACAATTATTGGCGAAGATACATCCGTTTGAATTTGGAAACAGAAACTTAAAACGTCGATTTCTCGAAATGACTTCGAGACTACATATTTTCAGCTTCTGATGCACAGTCAAAATATATAAAAATGGCTTCATAATGTTGAAAGAAATTCTAACTTCTGACAATTATTGGCGAAGATACATCCGTTTGAATTTGGAAACAGAAACTTAAAACGTCAATTTCTGGAAATGACTTCGAGACTACATATTTTCAGCTTTTGATGCAGAATCAAAATATATAAAAAGGGCTTCATAATGTTGAAAGAAATTCTGACTTCTGCCAATTATTGGCGAAGATACATCCGTTTGAATTTGGAAACAGAAACTTAAAACGTTAATTTAATGTTGAAAGAAATTCTAACTTCTGACAATTATTGGCGAAGATACATCCGTTTGAATTTGGAAACAGAAACTTAAAACGTCAATTTCTCGAAATGACTTCGAGACTACATATTTTCAGCTTTTGATGCAGAGTCAAAATATATAAAAAGGGCTTCATAATGTTGAAAGAAATTCTAACTTCTGACAATTATTGGCGAAGATACATCCGTTTGAATTTGGAAACAGAAACTTAAAACGTCAATTTCTCGAAATGACTTCAAGACTACATATTTTCAGCTTTTGATGCAGAATCAAAATATATAAAAAGGGCTTCATAATGTTGAAAGAAATTCTAACTTCTGACAATTATTGGCGAAGATACATCCGTTTGAATTTGGAAACAGAAACTTAAAACGTTAATTTAATGTTGAAAGAAATTCTAACTTCTGACAATTATTGGCGAAGATACATCCGTTTGAATTTGGAAACAGAAACTTAAAACGTCAATTTCTCGAAATGACTTCGAGACTACATATTTTCAGCTTTTGATGCAGAATCAAAATATATAAAAAGGGCTTCATAATGTTGAAAGAAATTCTAACTTCTGACAATTATTGGCGAAGATACATCCGTTTGAATTTGGAAACAGAAACTTAAAACGTCAATTTCTCGAAATGACTTCAAGACTACATATTTTCAGCTTTTGATGCAGAATCAAAATATATAAAAAGGGCTTCATATTGTTGAAAGAAATTCTAACTTCTGACAATTATTGGCGAAGATACATCCGTTTGAATTTGGAAACAGAAACTTAAAACGTCAATTTCTCGAAATGACTTCGAGACTACATATTTTCAGCTTTTGAAGCAGAATCAAAATATATAAAAAGGGCTTCATAATGTTGAAAGAAATTCTAACTTCTGACAATTATTGGCGAAGATACATCCGTTTGAATTTGGAAACAGAAACTTAAAACGTCAATTTCTCGAAATGACTTCGAGACTACATATTTTCAGCTTTTGATGCAGGGTCAAAATATGTAAAAAGGGCTTCATAATGTTGAAAGAAATTCTAACTTCTGACAATTATTGGCGAAGATACATCCGTTTGAATTTGGGAAAAGAAACTTAAACCGCCAATATCTCGAAATGACTTCGAGACTACATATTTTCAGCTTTTGATGCAGAATCAAAATATATAAAAAGGGCTTCATAATGTTGAAAGAAATTCTATCTTCTGGCAATTATTGGCGAAGATACATCCGTTTGAATTTGGAAACAGAAACTTAAAACGTCAATTTCTCGAAATGACTTCGAGACTACATATTTTCAGCTTTTGATGCAGAGTCAAAATATATAAAAAGGGCTTCATAATGTTGAAAGAAATTCTAACTTCTGACAATTATTGACGAAGATACATCTGTTTGAATTTGGAAACAGAAACTTAAAACGTCAATTTCTCGAAATGACTTCGAGACTACATATTTTCAGCTTTTGATGCAGAATCAAAATATATAAAAAGGGCTTCATAATGTTGAAAGAAATTCTAACTTCTGACAATTATTGGCGAAGATACATCCGTTTGAATTTGGAAACCGAAACTTAAAACGTCAATTTCTCGAAATGACTTCGAGACTACATAGTTTCAGCTTTTGATGCAGAGTCAAAATATATAAAAAGGGCTTCATAATGTTGAAAGAAATTCTAATATCTGACAATTATTGGCGAAGATACATCCGTTTGAATTTGGAAACAGAAACTTAAAACGTCGATTTCTCGAAATGACTTCGAGACTACATATTTTCAGCTTCTGATGCACAGTCAAAATATATAAAAATGGCTTCATAATGTTGAAAGAAATTCTAACTTCTGACAATTATTGGCGAAGATACATCCGTTTGAATTTGGAAACAGAAACTTAAAACGTCAATTTCTGGAAATGACTTCGAGACTACATATTTTCAGCTTTTCATGCAGAATCAATCTATATAAGAAGGGCTTCATAATGTTGAAAGAAATTCTAACTTCTGACAATTATTGGCGAAGATACATCCGTTTGAATTTGGAAACAGAAACTTAAAACGTCTATTTCTCGAAATGACTTCGAGACTACATATTTTCAGCTTCTGATGCACAGTCAAAATATATAAAAATGGCTTCATAATGTTGAAAGAAATTCTGACTTCTGACAATTATTGGCGAAGATACATCCGTTTGAATTTGGAAACAGAAACTTAAAACGTCAATTTCTCGAAATGACTTCGAGACTACATATTTTCAGCTTTTGATGCAGAATCAAAATATATAAAAAGGGATTCATAATGTTGAAAGAAATTTTAACTTCTGACAATTATTGGCGAAGATACATCCGTTTGAATTTGGAAACAGAAACTTAAAACGTCAATTTCTCGAAATGACTTCGAGACTACATATTTTCAGCTTTTGATGCAGAATCAAAATATATAAAAAGGGCTTCATAATGTTGAAAGAAATTCTAACTTCTGACAATTATTGGCGAAGATACATCCGTTTGAATTTGGAAACAGAAACTTAAAACGTCAATTTCTCGAAATGACTTTGAGACTACATATTTTCAGCTTTTGATGCAGAATCAAAATATATAAAAAGGGCGTTGAAAGAAACTCTAACTGCTGACAACTATTGGCGAAGATACATCCGTTTGAATTTGGAAACAGAAACTTAAAACGTCGATTTCTCGAAATGACTTCGAGACTACATATTTTCAGCTTTTGATGCTGAGTCAAAATATATAATAGGGGTTCATAATGTTGAAAGAAATTCTGACTTCTGACAATTATTGGCGAAGATACATCCGTTTGAATTTGGAAACAGAAACTTAAAACGTCAATTTCTCGAAATGACTTCGAGACTACATATTTTCAGCTTTTGATGCAGAGTCAAAATATATATAAAGGGCTTCATAATGTTGAAAGAAATTCTAACTTCTGACAATTATTGGCGAAGATACATCCGTTTGTATTTGGGAAAATAAACTTAAACCGCCAATATCTCAAAATGACTTTGAGACTACATATTTTCAGCTTTTGATGCAGAATCAAAATATATAATAGGGGTTCATAATGTTGCAAGAAATTTTAACTTCTGACAATTATTGGCGAAAATACATCCGTTTGAATTTGGAAACAGAAACTTAAAACGTCAATTTCTCGAAATGACTTCGAGACTACATATTTTCAGCTTTTGAAGCAGAGTCAAAATATATAAAAAGGGCTTCATAATGTTGAAAGAAATTCTAACTTCTGACAATTATTGGCGAAGATACATCCGTTTGAATTTGGAAACAGAAACTTAAAACGTCAATTTCTCGAAATGACTTCGAGACTACATATTTTCAGCTTTTGATGCAGAATCAAAATATATAAAAAGGGCTTCATAATGTTGAAAGAAATTCTGACTTCTGACAATTATTTGCGAAGATACATCCGTTTGAATTTGGAAACAGAAACTTAAAACGTCGATTTCTCGAAATGACTTCGAGACTACATATTTTCAGCTTTTGATGCATAGTCAAAATATATAAAAAGGGCTTCATAATGTTGAAAGAAATTCTAACTTCTGACAATTATTGGCGAAGATACATCCGTTTGAATTTGGAAACAGAAACTTAAAACGTCAATTTCTCGAAATGACTTCACGACTTCATATTTTCAGCTTTTGATGCAGGGTCAAAATATGTAAAAAGGGCTTCATAATGTTGAAAGAAATTCTAACTTCTGACAATTATTGGCGAAGATACATCCGTTTGAATTTGGAAACAGAAACTTAAAACGTCAATTTCTCGAAATGACTTCGAGACTACATATTTTCAGCTTTTGATGCATAGTCAAAATATATAAAAAGGGCTTCATAATGTTGAAAGAAATTCTAACTGCTGACAATTATTGGCGAAGATACATCCGTTTGAATTTGGAAACCGAAACTTAAAACGTCAATTTCTCGAAATGACTTCGCGACTACATATTTTCAGCTTTTGATGCAGAGTCAAAATATATAAAAAGGGCTTCATAATGTTGAAAGAAATTCTGACTTCTGACAATTATTGGCGAAGATACATCCGTTTGAATTTGGAAACAGAAACTTAAAACGTCAATTTCTCGAAATGACTTCGCGACTACATATTTTCAGCTTTTGATGCAGAGTCAAAATATATAAAAAGGGCTTCATAATGTTGAAAGAAATTCTAACTTCTGACAATTATTGGCGAAGATACATCCGTTTGAACTTGGAAACAGAAACTTAAAACGTCAATTTCTCGAAATGACTTTGAGACTACATATTTTCAGCTTTTGATGCAGAGTCAAAATATATAAAAAGGGCTTCATAATGTTGAAAGAAATTCTAACTTCTGACAATTATTGGCGAAGATACATCCGTTTGAATTTGGAAACAGAAACTTAAAACGTCAATTTCTCGAAATGACTTTGAGACTACATATTTTCAGCTTTTGATGCAGGGTCAAAATATATAAAAAGGGCTTCATAATGTTGAAAGAAATTCTAACTTCTGACAATTATTGGCGAAGATACATCCGTTTGAATTTGGAAACAGAAACTTAAAACGTCAATTTCTCGAAATGACTTCGAGACTACATATTTTCAGCTTTTGATGCAGAATCAAAATATATAAAAAGGGCTTCATAATGTTGAAAGAAATTCTAACTTCTGACAATTATTGGCGAAGATACATCCATTTGAATTTGGAAACAGAAACTTAAAACGTCAATTTCTCGAAATGACTTCGCGACTACATATTTTCAGCTTTTGATGCAGAATCAAAATATATAAAAATGGCTTCATAATGTTGAAAGAAATTCTAACTGCTGACAATTATTGGCGAAGATACATCCGTTTGAATTTGGAAACCGAAACTTAAAACGTCAATTTCTCGAAATGACTTCGCGACTACATATTTTCAGCTTTTGATGCAGAGTCAAAATATATAAAAAAGGCTTCATAATGTTGAAAGAAATTCTGACTTCTGACAATTATTGGCGAAGATACATCCGTTTGAATTTGGAAACGGAAACTTAAAACGTCAATTTCTCGAAATGACTTCGAGACTACATATTTTCAGCTTTTGATGCAGAGTCAAAATATATAAAAAGGGCTTCATAATGTTGAAAGAAATTCTAACTTCTGACAATTATTGGCGAAGATACAACCGTTTGAATTTGGAAACAGAAACTTAAAACGTCAATTTCTCGAATTGACTTCAAGACTACATATTTTCAGCTTTTGATGCAGAATCAAAATACATAAAAAGGGCTTCATAATGTTGAAAGAAATTCTAAGTTCTGACAATTATTGGCGAAGGTACATCCGTTTGAATTTGGAAACAGAAACATAAAACGTTAATTTAATGTTGAAAGAAATTCTAACTTCTGACAATTATTGGCGAAGATACATCCGTTTGAATTTGGAAACAGAAACTTAAAACGTCAATTTCTCGAAATGACTTCGAGACTACATATTTTCAGCTTTTGATGCAGAATCAAAATATATAAAAAGGGCTTCATAATGTTGAAAGAAATTCTAACTTCTGACAATTATTGGCGAAGATACATCCGTTTGAATTTGGAAACAGAAACTTAAAACGTCAATTTCTCGAAATGACTTCGAGACTACATATTTTCAGCTTTTGATGCAGAATCAAAATACATAAAAAGGGCTTCATAATGTTGAAAGAAATTCTAAGTTCTGACAATTATTGGCGAAGATACATCCGTTTGAATTTGGAAACAGAAACTTAAAACGTCAATTTCTCGAAATGACTTCGCGACTACATATTTTCAGCTTTTGATGCAGAGTCAAAATATGTAAAAAGGGCTTCATAATGTTGAAAGAAATTCTAACTTCTGACAATTATTGGCGAAGATACATCCGTTTGAATTTGGAAACAGAAACTTAAAACGTCAATTTCTCGAAATGACTTCGAGACTACATATTTTCAGCTTTTGATGCATAGTCAAAATATATAAAAAGGGCTTCATAATGTTGAAAGAAATTCTAATTTCTGACAATTATTGGCGAAGATACATCCGTTTGAATTTGGAAACAGAAACTTAAAACGTCAATTTCTCGAAATGACTTCAAGACTACATATTTTCAGCTTTTGATGCAGAATCAAAATATATAAAAAGGGCTTCATAATGTTGAAAGAAATTCTAACTTCTGACAATTATTGGCGAAGATACATCCGTTTGAATTTGGAAACCGAAACTTAAAACGTCAATTTCTCGAAATGACTTCGCGACTACATATTTTCAGCTTTTGATGCAGAGTCAAAATATATAAAAAGGGCTTCATAATGTTGAAAGAAATTCTGACTTCTGACAATTATTGGCGAAGATACATCCGTTTGAATTTGGAAACAGAAACTTAAAACGTCAATTTCTCGAAATGACTTCGCGACTACATATTTTCAGCTTTTGATGCAGGGTCAAAATATATAAAAAGGGCTTCATAATGTTGAAAGAAATTCTAACTTCTGACAATTATTGGCGAAGATACATCCGTTTGAATTTGGAAACAGAAACTTAAAACGTCAATTTCTCGAAATGACTTCGAGACTACATATTTTCAGCTTTTGATGCAGAGTCAAAATATATAAAAAGGGCTTCATAATGTTGAAAGAAATTCTAACTTCTGACAATTATTGGCGAAGATACATCCGTTTGAATTTGGAAACAGAAACTTAAAACGTCAATTTCTCGAAATGACTTCGAGACTACATATTTTCAGCTTTTGATGCAGAATCAAAATATATAAAAAGGGCTTCATAATGTTGAAAGAAATTCTAACTTCTGACAATTATTGGCGAAGATACATCCGTTTGAATTTGGAAACAGAAACTTAAAACGTCAATTTCTCGAAATGACTTCGAGACTACATATTTTCAGCTTTTGATGCAGAGTCAAAATATATAAAAAGGGCTTCATAATGTTGAAAGAAATTCTAACTTCTGACAATTATTGGCGAAGATACATCCGTTTGAATTTGGAAACAGAAACTTAAAACGTCAATTTCTCGAAATGACTTCGAGACTACATATTTTCAGCTTTTGATGCAGGGTCAAAATATATAAAAAGGGCTTCATAATGTTGAAAGAAATTCTAACTTCTGACAATTATTGGCGAAGATACATCCATTTGAATTTGGAAACAGAAACTTAAAACGTCAATTTCTCGAAATGACTTCGCGACTACATATTTTCAGCTTTTGATGCAGAGTCAAAATATATAAAAAGGGCTTCATAATGTTGAAAGAAATTCTGACTTCTGACAATTATTGGCGAAGATACATCCGTTTGAATTTGGAAACCGAAACTTAAAACGTCAATTTCTCGAAATGACTTCGCGACTACATATTTTCAGCTTTTGATGCAGAGTCAAAATATATAAAAAGGGCTTCATAATGTTGAAAGAAATTCTAACTTCTGACAATTATTGGCGAAGATACATCCGTTTGAACTTGGAAACAGAAACTTAAAACGTCAATTTCTCGAAATGACTTTGAGACTACATATTTTCAGCTTTTGATGCAGAGTCAAAATATATAAAAAGGGCTTCATAATGTTGAAAGAAATTCTAACTTCTGACAATTATTGGCGAAGATACATCCGTTTGAATTTGGAAACAGAAACTTAAAACGTCAATTTCTCGAAATGACTTTGAGACTACATATTTTCAGCTTTTGATGCAGGGTCAAAATATATAAAAAGGGCTTCATAATGTTGAAAGAAATTCTAACTTCTGACAATTATTGGCGAAGATACATCCGTTTGAATTTGGAAACAGAAACTTAAAACGTCAATTTCTCGAAATGACTTCGAGACTACATATTTTCAGCTTTTGATGCAGAATCAAAATATATAAAAAGGGCTTCATAATGTTGAAAGAAATTCTAACTTCTGACAATTATTGGCGAAGATACATCCATTTGAATTTGGAAACAGAAACTTAAAACGTCAATTTCTCGAAATGACTTCGCGACTACATATTTTCAGCTTTTGATGCAGAATCAAAATATATAAAAAGGGCTTCATAATGTTGAAAGAAATTCTAACTGCTGACAATTATTGGCGAAGATACATCCGTTTGAATTTGGAAACTGAAACTTAAAACGTCAATTTCTCGAAATGACTTCGTGACTACATATTTTCAGCTTTTGATGCAGAGTCAAAATATATAAAAAGGGCTTCATAATGTTGAAAGAAATTCTGACTTCTGACAATTATTGGCGAAGATACATCCGTTTGAATTTGGAAACGGAAACTTAAAACGTCAATTTCTCGAAATGACTTCGAGACTACATATTTTCAGCTTTTGATGCAGAGTCAAAATATATAAAAAGGGCTTCATAATGTTGAAAGAAATTCTAACTTCTGACAATTATTGGCGAAGATACATCCGTTTGAATTTGGAAACAGAAACTTAAAACGTCAATTTCTCGAATTGACTTCAAGACTACATATTTTCAGCTTTTGATGCAGAATCAAAATACATAAAAAGGGCTTCATAATGTTGAAAGAAATTCTAAGTTCTGACAATTATTGGCGAAGGTACATCCGTTTGAATTTGGAAACAGAAACATAAAACGTTAATTTAATGTTGAAAGAAATTCTAACTTCTGACAATTATTGGCGAAGATACATCCGTTTGAATTTGGAAACAGAAACTTAAAACGTCAATTTCTCGAAATGACTTCGAGACTACATATTTTCAGCTTTTGATGCAGAATCAAAATATATAAAAAGGGCTTCATAATGTTGAAAGAAATTCTAACTTCTGACAATTATTGGCGAAGATACATCCGTTTGAATTTGGAAACAGAAACTTAAAACGTCAATTTCTCGAAATGACTTCAAGACTACATATTTTCAGCTTTTGATGCAGAATCAAAATACATAAAAAGGGCTTCATAATGTTGAAAGAAATTCTAAGTTCTGACAATTATTGGCGAAGATACATCCGTTTGAATTTGGAAACAGAAACTTAAAACGTTAATTTAATGTTGAAAGAAATTCTAAGTGCTGACAATTATTGGCGAAGATACATCCGTTTGAATTTGGAAACAGAAACTTAAAACGTCAATTTCTCAAAATGACTTCAAGACTACATATTTTCAGCTTTTGATGCAGAATCAAAATATATAAAAAGGGCTTCATAATGTTGAAAGAAATTCTAACTTCTGACAATTATTGGCGAAGATACATCCGTTTGAATTTGGGAAAATAAACTTAAACCGCCAATATCTCGAAATGACTTCGAGACTACATATTTTCAGCTTTTGATGCAGAATCAAAATATATAAAAAGGGGTTCACAATGTTGAAAGAAATTCTAACTTCTGACAATTATTGGCGAAGATACATCCGTTTGAATTTGGAAACAGAAACTTAAAACGTCAATTTCTCGAAATGACTTCGAGACTACATATTTTCAGCTTTTGAAGCAGAGTCAAAATATATAAAAAGGGCTTCATAATGTTGAAAGAAATTCTAACTTCTGACAATTATTGGCGAAGATACATCCGTTTGAATTTGGGAAAATAAACTTAAACCGCCAATATCTCGAAATGACTTCGAGACTACATATTTTCAGCTTTTGATGCAGAATCAAAGTATATAAAAAGGGGTTCATAATGTTGCAAGAAATTCTAACTTCTGACAATTATTGGCGAAGATACATCCGTTTGAATTTGGAAACAGAAACTTAAAACGTCAATTTCTCGAAATGACTTCGAGACTACATATTTTCAGCTTTTGATGCAGAGTCAAAATATATAAAAAGGGCTTCATAATGTTGAAAGAAATTCTAACTTCTGACAATTATTGGCGAAGATACATCCGTTTGAATTTTGAAACAGAAACTTCAAGCGTCGATTTCTCGAAATGACTTCGAGACTACATATTTTCAGCTTTTGATGCATATTCAAAATATATAAAAAGGGCTTCATAATGTTGAAAGAAATTCTGACTTCTGACAATTATTGGCGAAGATACATCCGTTTGAATTTGGAAACAGAAACTTAAAACGTCAATTTCTCGAAATGAGTTCGCGACTACATATTTTCAGCTTTTGATGCAGAGTCAAAATATATAAAAAAGGCTTCATAATGTTGAAAGAAATTCTAACTTCTGACAATTATTGGCGAAGACACATCCGTTTGAATTTGGGAAAAGAAACTTAAACCGTCAATTTCTCGAAATGACTTCGAGACTACATATTTTCAGCTTTTGATGCAGAGTCAAAATATATAAAAAGGGCTTCATAATGTTGAAAGAAATTCTAACTTCTGACAATTATTGGCGAAGATACATCCGTTTGAATTTGGAAACAGAAACTTAAAACGTCGATTTCTCGAAATGACTTCGCGACTATATATTTTCAGCTTTTGATGCTTAGTCAAAATATATAAAAAGGGCTTCATAATGTTGAAAGAAATTCTGACTTCTGACAATTATTGGTCGAAGATACATCCGTTTGATTTGGGAAATGAACTTAAAACGCCGAATATCTCGAAATGACTTCGAGACTACATATTTTCCGCTTTTGATGCATGTCACCATATATAAAAAGGGCTTCATAATGTTGAAAGAAATTCTAACTTCTGACAATTATTGGCGAAGATACATCCGTTTGAATTTGGAAACAGAAACTTAAAACGTCAATTTCTCGAAATGACTTCGAGACTACATATTTTCAGCTTTTGATGCAGAATCAAAATATATAAAAAGGGCTTCATAATGTTGAATGAAATTCTAACTTCTGACAATTATTGGCGAAGATACATCCGTTTGAATTTGGAAACAGAAACTTAAACCGCCAATATCTCGAAATGACTTCGAGACTAAATATTTTCAGCCTTTGATGTAGAATCAAAATATATAAAAAGGGCTTCATAATGTTGAAAGAAATTCTAACTTCTGACAATTATTGGCGGAGATACATCCGTTTGAATTTGGAAACCGAAACTTAAAACGTCAATTTCTCGAAATGACTTCGAGACTACATATTTTCAGCTTTTGATGCAGAGTCAAAATATATAAAAAGGGCTTCATAATGTTGAAAGAAATTCTAACTTCTGACAATTATTGGCGAAGATACATCCGTTTGAATTTGGAAACAGAAACTTAAAACGTCGATTTCTCGAAATGACTTCGAGACTACATATTTTCAGCTTTTGAAGCAGAGTCAAAATATATAAAAAGGGCTTCATAATGTTGAAAGAAATTCTAACCTCTGACAATTATTGGCGAAGATACATCCGTTTGAATTTGGAAAAAGAAACTTAAACCGCCAATATCTCGAAATGACTTCGAGACTACATATTTTCAGCCTTTGATGTAGAATCAAAATATATAAAAAGGGCTTCATAATGTTGAAAGAAATTCTAACTTCTGACAATTATTGGCGGAGATACATCCGTTTGAATTTGGAAACCGAAACTTAAAACGTCAATTTCTCGAAATGACTTCGAGACTACATATTTTCAGCTTTTGATGCAGAGTCAAAATATATAAAAAGGGCTTCATAATGTTGAAAGAAATTCTAACTTCTGACAATTATTGGGCGAAGATACATCCGTTTGAATTTGGAAACAGAAACTTAAAACGTCGATTTCTCGAAATGACTTCGCGACTATATATTTTCAGCTTTTGATGCATAGTCAAAATATATAAAAAGGGCTTCATAATGTTGAAAGAAATTCTGACTTCTGACAATTATTGGCGAAGATACATCCGTTTGAATTTGGAAACAGAAACTTAAAACGTCAATTTCTCGAAATGACTTCGCGACTACATATTTTCAGCTTTTGATGCAGAGTCAAAATATATAAAAAGGGCTTCATAATGTTGAAAGAAATTCTAACTTCTGACAATTATTGGCGAAGATACATCCGTTTGAATTTGGGAAAAGAAATTTAAACCGCCAATATCTCGAAATGACTTCGAGACTACATATTTTCAGCCTTTGATGTAGAATCAAAATATATAAAAAGGGCTTCATAATGTTGAAAGAAATTCTAACTTCTGACAATTATTGGCGAAGATACATCCGTTTGAATTTGGAAACCGAAACTTAAAACGTCAATTTCTCGAAATGACTTCGAGACTACATATTTTCAGCTTTTGATGCAGAGTCAAAATATATAAAAAGGGCTTCATAATGTTGAAAGAAATTCTAACTTCTGACAATTATTGGCGAAGATACATCCCGTTTGAATTCGGAAACAGAAACTTAAACCGTCGATTTCTCGAAATGACTTCGAGACTACATATTTTCAGCTTTTGATGCAGGGTCAAAATATACAAAAAGGGCTTCATAATGTTGAAAGAAATTCTGACTTCTGACAATTATTGGCGATGATACATCCGTTTGAATTTGGGAAAATGAACTTAAAACGTCAATTTCTCGAAATGACTTCGAGACTATATATTTTCAGCCTTTGATGCAGAATCAAAATATATAAAAAGGGCTTCATAATGTTGAAAGAAATTCTAACTTCTGACAATTATTGGCGAAGATACATCCGTTTGAATTTGGAAACAGAAACTTAAAACGTCAATTTCTCGAAATGACTTCGAGACTACATATTTTCAGCTTTTGATGCAGAATCAAAATATATAAAAAGGGCTTCATAATGTTGAAAGAAATTCTAACTTCTGACAATTATTGGCGAAGATACATCCGTTTGAATTTGGAAACAGAGACTTAAAACGTCGATTTCTCGAAATGACTTCAAGACTACATATTTTCAGCTTTTGATGCAGAATCAAAATATATTAAAATGTTGAAAGAAATTCTAACTTCTGACAATTATTGGCGAAGATACATCCGGTTGAATTTGGAAACAGAAACTTAAAACGTAAATTTCTCGAAATGACTTCGCGACTACATATTTTCAGCTTTTGATGCAGAGTCAAAATATATAAAAAGGGCTTCATAATGTTGAAAGAAATTCTAACTTCTGACAATTATTGGCGAAGATACATCCGTTTGAATTTGGGAAAAGAAACTTAAACCGCCAATATCTCGAAATGACTTCGAGACTACATATTTTCAGCCTTTGATGTAGAATCAAAATATATAAAAAGGGCTTCATAATGTTGAAAGAAATTCTAACTTCTGACAATTATTGGCGAAGATACATCCGTTTGAATTTGGAAACAGAAACTTAAAACGTCGATTTCTCGAAATGACTTCGAAACTACATATTTTCAGCTTTTGATGCATAATCTAAATATATAAAAGGGGCTTCATAATGTTGAAAGAAATTCTAACTTCTGACAATTATTGGCGAAGATACATCCGTTTGAATTTGGAAACAGAAACTTAAAACGTCGATTTCTCGAAATGACTTCGCGACTATATATTTTCAGCTTTTGATGCATAGTCAAAATATATAAAAAGCGCTTCATAATGTTGAAAGAAATTCTGACTTCTGACAATTATTGGCGAAGATACATCCGTTTGAATTTGGGAAAATGAACTTAAAACGCCAATATCTCGAAATGACTTCGAGACTACATATTTTCAGCTTTTGAAGCAGAATCAAAATATATAAAAAGGGCTTCATAATGTTGAAAGAAATTCTAACTTCTGACAATTATTGGCGAAGATACATCCGTTTGAATTTGGAAACAGAAACTTAAAACGTCAATTTCTCGAAATGACTTCGAGACTACATATTTTCAGCTTTTGATGCAGGGTCAAAATATATAAAAAGGGCTTCATAATGTTGAATGAAATTCTAACTTCTGACAATTATTGGCGAAGATACATCCGTTTGAATTTGGAAACCGAAACTTAAAACGTCAATTTCTCGAAATGACTTCGAGACTACATATTTTCAGCCTTTGATGCAGAATCAAAATATATAAAAAGGGCTTCATAATGTTGAAAGAAATTCTAACTTCTGACAATTATTGACGAAGATACATCCGTTTGAATTTGGAAACAGAGACTTAAAACGTCGATTTCTCGAAATGACTTCGAGACTACATATTTTCAGCTTTTGATGCAGAGTCTAAATATATAAAAAGGGCTTCATAATGTTGAAAGAAATTCTAACTTCTGACAATTATTGGCGAAGATACATCCGTTTGAATTTGGAAACAGAAACTTAAAACGTCAATTTCTCGAAATGACTTCGAGACTACATATTTTCAGCTTTTGATGCAGGGTCAAAATATATAAAAAGGGCTTCATAATGTTGAATGAAATTCTAACTTCTGACAATTATTGGCGAAGATACATCCGTTTGAATTTGGAAACAGAAACTTAAAACATCAATTTCTCGAAATGACTTCGAGACT
Source organism: Drosophila grimshawi (assembly GCF_018153295.1). NCBI lineage: Eukaryota > Metazoa > Arthropoda > Insecta > Diptera > Drosophilidae > Drosophila > Drosophila grimshawi. Next base: position 4,810 of record NW_025063786.1, on the reverse strand, counting down.
ACATATTTTCAGCCTTTGATGCAGAATCAAAATATATAAAAAGGGCTTCATAATGTTGAAAGAAATTCTAACTTCTGACAATTATTGACGAAGATACATCCGTTTGAATTTGGAAACAGAGACTTAAAACGTCGATTTCTCGAAATGACTTCGAGACTACATATTTTCAGCTTTTGATGCAGAGTCTAAATATATAAAAAGGGCTTCATAATGTTGAAAGAAATTCTAACTTCTGACAATTATTGGCGAAGATACATCCGTTTGAATTTGGAAACAGAAACTTAAAACGTCAATTTCTCGAAATGACTTCGAGACTACATATTTTCAGCTTTTGATGCAGGGTCAAAATATATAAAAAGGGCTTCATAATGTTGAAAGAAATTCTAACTTCTGACAATTATTGGCGAAGATACATCCGTTTGAATTTGGAAACAGAAACTTAAAACGTCAATTTCTCGAAATGACTTCGAGACTACATATTTTCAGCTTTTGATGCAGAGTCAAAATATATAAAAAGGGCTTCATAATGTTGAAAGAAATTCTAACTTCTGACAATTATTGGCGAAGATACATCCGTTTGAATTTGGAAACAGAAACTTAAAACGTCAATTTCTCGAAATGACTTCGAGACTACATATTTTCAGCTTTTGATGCAGAGTCAAAATATATAAAAAGGGCTTCATAATGTTGAAAGAAATTCTAACTTCTGACAATTATTGGCGAAGATACATCCGTTTGAATTTGGAAACAGAAACTTAAAACGTCAATTTCTCGAAATGACTTCGAGACTACATATTTTCAGCTTTTGATGCAGAGTCAAAATATATAAAAAGGGCTTCATAATGTTGAAAGAAATTCTAACTTCTGACAATTATTGGCGAAGATACATCCGTTTGAATTTGGAAACAGAAACTTAAAACGTCAATTTCTCGAAATGACTTCGAGACTACATATTTTCAGCTTTTGATGCAGAGTCAAAATATATAAAAAGGGCTTCATAATGTTGAAAGAAATTCTAACTTCTGACAATTATTGGCGAAGATACATCCGTTTGAATTTGGAAACAGAAACTTAAAACGTCAATTTCTCGAAATGACTTCGAGACTACATATTTTCAGCTTTTGATGCAGAGTCAAAATATATAAAAAGGGCTTCATAATGTTGAAAGAAATTCTAACTTCTGACAATTATTGGCGAAGATACATCCGTTTGAATTTGGAAACAGAAACTTAAAACGTCAATTTCTCGAAATGACTTCGAGACTACATATTTTCAGCTTTTGATGCAGAATCAAAATATATAAAAAGGGCTTCATAATGTTGAAAGAAATTCTAACTTCTGACAATTATTGGCGAAGATACATCCGTTTGAATTTGGAAACAGAAACTTAAAACGTCAATTTCTCGAAATGACTTCGAGACTACATATTTTCAGCTTTTGATGCAGAGTCAAAATATATAAAAAGGGCTTCATAATGTTGAAAGAAATTCTAACTTCTGACAATTATTGGCGAAGATACATCCGTTTGAATTTGGAAACAGAAACTTAAAACGTCAATTTCTCGAAATGACTTCGAGACTACATATTTTCAGCTTTTGATGCAGAGTCAAAATATATAAAAAGGGCTTCATAATGTTGAAAGAAATTCTAACTTCTGACAATTATTGGCGAAGATACATCCGTTTGAATTTGGAAACAGAAACTTAAAACGTCAATTTCTCGAAATGACTTCGAGACTACATATTTTCAGCTTTTGATGCAGAGTCAAAATATATAAAAAGGGCTTCATAATGTTGAAAGAAATTCTAACTTCTGACAATTATTGGCGAAGATACATCCGTTTGAATTTGGAAACAGAAACTTAAAACGTCAATTTCTCGAAATGACTTCGAGACTACATATTTTCAGCTTTTGATGCAGAATCAAAATATATAAAAAGGGCTTCATAATGTTGAAAGAAATTCTAACTTCTGACAATTATTGGCGAAGATACATCCGTTTGAATTTGGAAACAGAAACTTAAAACGTCAATTTCTCGAAATGACTTCGAGACTACATATTTTCAGCTTTTGATGCAGAGTCAAAATATATAAAAAGGGCTTCATAATGTTGAAAGAAATTCTAACTTCTGACAATTATTGGCGAAGATACATCCGTTTGAATTTGGAAACAGAAACTTAAAACGTCAATTTCTCGAAATGACTTCGAGACTACATATTTTCAGCTTTTGATGCAGAGTCAAAATATATAAAAAGGGCTTCATAATGTTGAAAGAAATTCTAACTTCTGACAATTATTGGCGAAGATACATCCGTTTGAATTTGGAAACAGAAACTTAAAACGTCAATTTCTCGAAATGACTTCGAGACTACATATTTTCAGCTTTTGATGCAGAATCAAAATATATAAAAAGGGCTTCATAATGTTGAAAGAAATTCTAACTTCTGACAATTATTGGCGAAGATACATCCGTTTGAATTTGGAAACAGAAACTTAAAACGTCAATTTCTCGAAATGACTTCGAGACTACATATTTTCAGCAGAATCAAAATATATAAAAAGGGCTTCAGAATGTTGAAAGAAATTCTAACTTCTGACAATTATGGCGAAGATACATCCGTTGAATTTGGAAACTGAAACTTAAAACGTCAATTTCTCGAAATGACTTCGAGACTACATATTTTCAGCTTTTGATGCAGAGTCAAAATATATAAAAAGGGCTTCATAATGTTGAAAGAAATTCTGACTTCTGACAATTATTGGCGAAGATACATCCGTTTGAATTTGGAAACAGAAACTTAAAACGTCAATTTCTCGAAATGACTTCGAGACTACATATTTTCAGCTTTTGATGCAGAGTCAAAATATATAAAAAGGGCTTCATAATGTTGAAAGAAATTCTAACTTCTGACAATTATTGGCGAAGATACATCCGTTTGAATTTGGAAACAGAAACTTAAAACGTCGATTTCTCGAAATGACTTCGAGACTACATATTTTCAGCTTTTGATGCAGGGTCAAAATATATAAAAAGGGCTTCATAATGTTGAAAGAAATTCTAAGTTCTGACAATTATTGGCGAAGATACATCCGTTTGAATTTGGAAACAGAAACTTAAAACGTTAATTTTCTTTTTTTCTTTTTTTGATAGAGTAAAATATATAAAAAGGGCTTCATAATGTTGAAAGAAATTCTAACTTAATTATTGGCGAAGATACATCCGTTTGAATTTGGAAACAGAAACTTAAAACGTCAATTTCTCGAAATGACTTCGAGACTACATATTTTCAGCTTTTGATGCAGAGTCAAAATATATAAAAAGGGCTTCATAATGTTGAAAGAAATTCTAACTTCTGACAATTATTGGCGAAGATACATCCGTTTGAATTTGGAAACAGAAACTTAAAACGTCAATTTCTCGAAATGACTTCGAGACTACATATTTTCAGCTTTTGATGCAGAATCAAAATACATAAAAAGGGCTTCATAATGTTGAAAGAAATTCTAAGTTCTGACAATTATTGGCGAAGATACATCCGTTTGAATTTGGAAACAGAAACTTAAAACGTTAATTTAATGTCGAAAATAATAAAATCCTTTTTTTATAAAAATCAAAATATTCTCAAAATGACTTCGAGACTACATATTTTCAGCTTTTGAAGCAGAGTCAAAATATATAAAAAGGGCTTCATAATGTTGAAAGAAATTCTAACTTCTGACAATTATTGGCGAAGATACATCCGTTTGAATTTGGAAACAGAAACTTAAACCGTCAATTTCTCGAAATGACTTCGAGACTACATATTTTCAGCTTTTGATGCAGAATCAAAATATATAAAAAGGGGTTCATAATGTTGAAAGAAATTCTAACTTCTGACAATTATTGGCGAAGATACATCCGTTTGAATTTGGAAACAGAAACTTAAAACGTCAATTTCTCGAAATGACTTCGAGACTACATATTTTCAGCTTTTGAAGCAGAGTCAAAATATATAAAAAGGGCTTCATAATGTTGAAAGAAATTCTAACTTCTGACAATTATTGGCGAAGATACATCCGTTTGAATTTGGGAAAATGAAACTTAAAACGCCAATATCTCGAAATGACTTTGAGACTACATATTTTCAGCTTTTGATGCAGAATCAAAATATATAAAAAGGGTATCATAATGTTGAAAGAAATTCTAACTTCTGACAATTATTGGCGAAGATACATCCGTTTGAATTTGGAAACCGAACCTAAAACGTCAATTTCTCGAAATGACTTCGCGACTACATATTTTCAGCTTTTGAAGCAGAGTCAAAATATATAAAAAAGGCTTCATAATGTTGAAAGAAATTCTAACTTCTGACAATTATTGGCGAAGATACATCCGTTTGAATTTTGAAACAGAAACTTCAAGCGTCGATTTCTCGAAATGACTTCGAGACTACATATTTTCAGCTTTTGATGCATATTCAAAATATATAAAAAGGGCTTCATAATGTTGAAAGAAATTCTAACTTCTGACAATTATTGGCGAAGATACATCCGTTTGAATTTGGAAACAGAAACTTAAAACGTCAATTTCTCGAAATGACTTCGAGACTACATATTTTCAGCTTTTGATGCAGAGTCAAAATATATAAAAAGGGCTTCATAATGTTGAAAGCAATTCTAATTTCTGACAATTATTGGCGAAGATACATCCGTTTGAATTTGGAAACAGAAACTTAAAACGTCAATTTCTCGAAATGACTTCGCGACTACATATTTTCAGCTTTTGATGCAGAGTCAAAATATATAAAAAGGGCTTCATAATGTTGAAAGA
>NW_025063785.1:0-23800 GCF_018153295.1 Drosophila grimshawi | reverse complement strand
AAATATGTAGTCTCGACGTCATTTCGAGAAATTGACGTTTTAAGTTTCTGTTTCCAAATTCAAACGGATGTATCTTCGCCAATAATTGTCAGAAGTTAGAATTTCTTTCAACATTATGAAGCCCTTTTTATATATTTTGACCCTGCATCAAAAGCTGAAAATATGTAGTCTCGAAGTCATTTCGAGAAATTGACGTTTTAAGTTTCTGTTTCCAAATTCAAACGGATGTATCTTCGCCAATAATTGTCAGAAGTTAGAATTTCTTTCAACATTATGAAGCCCTTTTTATATATTTTGATTCTGCATCAAAAGCTGAAAATATGTAGTCTCGAAGTCATTTCGCGAAATTGACGTTTTAAGTTTCTGTTTCCAAATTCAAACGGATGTATCTTCGCCAATAATTGTCAGAAGTCAGAATTTCTTTCAACATTATGAAGCCCTTTTTATATATTTTGACTCTGCATCAAAAGCTGAAAATATGTAGTCTCAAAGTCATTTCGAGAAATTGACGTTTTAAGTTTCTGTTTCCAAATTCAAACGGATGTATCTTCGCCAATAATTGTCAGAAGTTAGAATTTCTTTCAACATTATGAAGCCCTTTTTATATATTTTGACTCTGCATCAAAAGCTGAAAATATGTAGTCGCGAAGTCATTTCGAGAAATTGACGTTTTAAGTTTCGGTTTCCAAATTCAAACGGATGTATCTTCCCCAATAATTGTCAGCAGTTAGAATTTCTTTCAACATTATGAAGCCCTTTTTATATATTTTGATTCTGCATCAAAAGCTTAAAATATGTAGTCTTGAAGTCATTTCGAGAAATTGACGTTTTAAGTTTCTGTTTCCAAATTCAAACGGTTGTATCTTCGCCAATAATTGTCAGAAGTTAGAATTTCTTTCAACATTATGAAGCCCTTTTTATATATTTTGACTCTGCATCAAAAGCTGAAAATATATAGTCTCGAAGTCATTTCGAGAAATTGACGTTTTAAGTTTCTGTTTCCAAATTCAAACGGATGTATCTTCGCCAATAATTGTCAGAAGTTAGAATTTCTTTCAACATTATGAAGCCCTTTTTATATATTTTGACTGTGCATCAAAAGCTGAAAATATGTAGTCTCGAAGTCATTTCGAGAAATCGACGTTTTAAGTTTCTGTTTCCAAATTCAAACGGATGTATCTTCGACAATAATTGTCAGAAGTTAGAATTTCTTTCAACATTATGAAGCCCTTTTTATATATTTTGATTCTGCATCAAAAGCTGAAAATATGTAGTCTCGAAGTCATTTCGAGATATTGGCGTTTTAAGTTTATTTTCCCAAATTCAAACGGATGTATCTTCGCCAATAATTGTCAGAAGTCAGAATTTCTTTCAACATTATGAAGCCCTTCTTATATATTTTGACTCTGCATCAAAAGCTGCAGATATGTAGTCGCGAAGTCATTTCGAGAAATACACGTTTTAAGTTTCTGTTTCCAAATTCAAACGGATGTATCTTCGCCAATAATTGTCAGAAGTTAGAATTTCTTTCAACATTATGAAGCCCTTTTTATATATTTTGACTCTGCATCAAAAGCTGAAAATATATAGTCTCGAAGTCATTTCGAGAAATACACTTTTAAGTTTCTGTTTCCAAATTCAAACGGATGTATCTTCGCCAATAATTGTCAGAAGTTAGAATTTCTTTCAACATTATGAAGCCCTTTTTATATATTTTGATTCTGCATCAAAAGCTGAAAATATGTAGTCTCGAAGTCATTTCGAGAAATTGACGTTTTAAGTTTCTGTTTCCAAATTCAAACGGATGTATCCTCGTCAATAATTGTCAAAAGTTAGAATTTCTTTCAACATTATGAAGCCCTTTTTATATATTTTGACTCTGCATCAAAAGCTGAAAATATGTAGTCGCGAAGTCATTTCGAGAAATTGACGTTTTAAGTTTCTGTTTCCAAATTCAAACGGATGTATCTTCGTCAATAATTGTCAGAAGTTAGAATTTCTTTCAACATTATGAAGCCCTTTTTATATATTTTGATTCTGCATCAAAAGCTGCAAATATGTAGTCGCGAAGTCATTTCGAGAAATTGACGTTTTAAGTTTCTGTTTCCAAATTCAAACGGATGTACCTGCGTCAATAATTGTCAGAAGTTAGAATTTCTTTCAACATTATGAAGCCCCTTTTTATATATTGTGACTCTGCATCAAAAGCTGAAAATATATAGTCGCGAAGTCATTTCGAGAAATACACGTTTTAAGTTTCTGTTTCCAAATTCAAACGGATGTATCTTCGTCAATAATTGTCAGAAGTTAGAATTTCTTTCAACATTATGGAGCCCTTTTTATATATTTTGATTCTGCATCAAAAGCTGAAAATATGTAGTCGCGAAGTCATTTCGAGAAATTGACGTTTTAAGTTTCTGTTTCCAAATTCAAACGGATGTATCTTCGCCAATAATTGTCAGAAGTTAGAATTTCTTTCAACATTATGAACCCCTTTTTATATATTTTGATTCTGCATCAAAAGCTGAAAATATGTAGTCTCGAAGTCATTTCGAGATATTGGCGGTTTAAGTTTCTTTTGCCAAATTCATACGGATGTATCTTCGCCAATAATTGTCAGAAGTCAGAATTTCTTTCAACATTATGAAGCCCTTTTTATATATTTTGATTCTGCATCAAAAGCTGAAAATATGTAGTCGCGAAGTCATTTCGAGAAATTGACGTTTTAAGTTTCTGTTTCCAAATTCAAACGGATGTATCTTCGCCAATAATTGTCAGAAGTTAAAATTTCTTTCAACATTATGAATCCCTTTTTATATATTTTGATTCTGCATCAAAAGCTGAAAATATGTAGTCGCGAAGTCATTTCGAGAAATTGACGTTTTAAGTTTCTGTTTCCAAATTCAAACGGATGTATCTTTGCCAATAATTGTCAGAAGTTAGAATTTCTTTCAACATTATGAAGCCCTTTTTATATATTTTGACTCTGCATCAAAAGCTGAAAATATGTAGTCGCGAAGTCATTTCGAGAAATTGACGTTTTAAGTTTCGGTTTCCAATTTCAAACGGATGTATCTTCGTCAATAATTGTCAGAAGTTAGAATTTCTTTCAACATTATGAAGCCCTTTTTATATATTTTGATTCTGCATCAAAAGCTGAAAATATGTAGTCTCGAAGTCATTTCGAGAAATTGACGTTTTAAGTTTCTGTTTCCAAATTCAAACGGATGTATCTTCGCCAATAATTGTCAGAAGTTAGAATTTCTTGGAACATTATGAACCCCTTTTTATATATTTTGATTCTGCATCAAAAGCTGAAAATATGAAGTCTCGAAGTCATTTCGAGATATTGGCGTTTTAAGTTTATTTTCCCAAATTCAAACGGATGTATCTTCGCCAATAATTGTCAGAAGTCAGAATTTCTTTCAACATTATGAAGCCCTTCTTATATATTTTGACTCTGCATCAAAAGCTGAAAATATGTAGTCGCGAAGTCATTTCGAGAAATACACGTTTTAAGTTTCTGTTTCCAAATTCAAACGGATGTATCTTCGCCAATAATTGTCAGAAGTTAGAATTTCTTTCAACATTATGAAGCCCTTTTTATATATTTTGATTCTGCATCAAAAGCTGAAAATATATAGTCTCGAAGTCATTTCGAGAAATTGACGTTTTAAGTTTCTGTTTCCAAATTCAAACGGATGTATCTTCGCCAATAATTGTCAGAAGTTAGAATTTCTTTCAACATTATGAAGCCCTTTTTATATATTTTGATTCTGCATCAAAAGCTGAAAATATGTAGTCTCGAAGTCATTTCGAGAAATTGACGTTTTAAGTTTCTGTTTCCAAATTCAAACGGATGTATCTTCGTCAATAATTGTCAGAAGTTAGAATTTCTTTCAACATTATGAAGCCCTTTTTATATATTTTGATTCTGCATCAAAAGCTGAAAATATGTAGTCGCGAAGTCATTTCGAGAAATTGACGTTTTAAGTTTCTGTTTCCAAATTCAAACGGATGTATCTTCGTCAATAATTGTCAGAAGTTAGAATTTCTTTCAACATTATGAAGCCCTTTTTATATATTTTGATTCTGCATCAAAAGCTGAAAATATGTAGTCTCGAAGTCATTTCGAGAAATTGACGTTTTAAGTTTCTGTTTCCAAATTCAAACGGATGTACCTTCGCCAATAATTGTCAGAAGTTAGAATTTCTTTCAACATTATGAAGCCCTTTTTATATATTTTGATTCTGCATCAAAAGCTGAAAATATGTAGTCTCGAAGTCATTTCGAGAAATTGACGTTTTAAGTTTCTGTTTCCAAATTCAAACGGATGTATCTTCGTCAATAATTGTCAGAAGTTAGAATTTCTTTCAACACTATGAAGCCCTTTTTATAAATTTTGACTCTGCATCAAAAGCTGAAAATATGTAGTCTCGAAGTCATTTCGAGAAATCGACGTTTTAAGTTTCTGTTTCCAAATTCAAACGGATGTATCTTCGTCAATAATTGTCAGAAGTTAGAATTTCTTTCAACATTATGAAGCCCTTTTTATATATTTTGATTCTGCATCAAAAGCTGAAAATATGTAGTCTCGAAGTCATTTCGAGAAATTGACGTTTTAAGTTTCTGTTTCCAAATTCAAACGGATGTATCTTCGTCAATAATTGTCAGAAGTTAGAATTTCTTTCAACATTATGAAGCCCTTTTTATATATTTTGATTCTGCATCAAAAGTTGAAAATATGTAGTCTCGAAGTCATTTCGAGAAATTGACGTTTTAAGTTTCTGTTTCCAAATTCAAACGGATGTATCTTCGTCAATAATTGTCAGAAGTTAGAATTTCTTTCAACATTATGAAGCCCTTTTTATATATTTTGATTCTGCATCAAAAGCTGAAAATATATAGTCGCGAAGTCATTTCGAGAAATTGACGTTTTAAGTTTCTGTTTCCAAATTCAAATGGATGTATCTATGCCAATAATTGTCAGAAGTTAGAATTTCTTTCAACATTATGAAGCCTTTTTATATATTTTGACTCTGCATCAAAAGCTGAAAATATGTAGTCTCGAAGTCATTTCGAGAAATTGACGTTTTAAGTTTCTGTTTCCAAATTCAAACGGATGTATCTTCGCCAATAATTGTCAGAAGTTAGAATTTCTTTCAACATTATGAAGCCCCTTTTATATATTTTGACTGTGCATCAAAAGCTGAAAATATGTAGTCTCGAAGTCATTTCGAGAAATCGACGTTTTAAGTTTCTGTTTCCAAATTCAAACGGATGTATCTTCGACAATAATTGTCAGAAGTTAGAATTTCTTTCAACATTATGAAGCCCTTTTTATATATTTTGATTCTGCATCAAAAGCTGAAAATATGTAGTCGCGAAGTCATTTCGAGAAATTGACGTTTTAAGTTTCTGTTTCCAAATTCAAACGGATGTATCTTCGCCAATAATTGTCAGAAGTTAGAATTTCTTTCAACATTATGAAGCCCTTTTTATATATTTTGATTCTGCATCAAAAGCTGAAAATATGTAGTCGCGAAGTCATTTCGAGAAATTGACGTTTTAAGTTTCTGTTTCCAAATTCAAACCGATGTATCTTCGCCAATAATTGTCAGAAGTTAGAATTTCTTTCAACATTATGAAGCCCTTTTTATATATTTTGATTCTGCATCAAAAGCTGAAAATATGTAGTCGCGAAGTCATTTCGAGAAATTGACGTTTTAAGTTTCTGTTTCCAAATTCAAACCGATGTATCTTCGTCAATAATTGTCAGAAGTTAGAATTTCTTTCAACATTATGAAGCCCTTTTTATATATTTTGATTCTGCATCAAAAGCTGAAAATATGTAGTCTCGAAGTCATTTCGCGAAATTGACGTTTTAAGTTTCTGTTTCCAAATTCAAACGGATGTATCTTCGTCAATAATTGTCAGAAGTTAGAATTTCTTTCAACATTATGAAGCCCTTTTCATATATTTTGACTCTGCATCAAAAGCTGAAAATATATAGTCGCGAAGTCATTTCGAGAAATTGACGTTTTAAGTTTCTGTTTCCAAATTCAAACGGATGTATCTTCGTCAATAATTGTCAGAAGTTAGAATTTCTTTCAACATTATGAAGCCCTTTTTATATATTTTGATTCTGCATCAAAAGCTGAAAATATGTAGTCTCGAAGTCATTTCGAGAAATCGACGTTATAAGTTTCTGTTTCCAAATTCAAACGGATGTATCTTTGCCAATAATTGTCAGAAGTTAGAATTTCTTTCAACACTATGAAGCCCTTTTTATATATTTTGATTCTGCATCAAAAGCTGAAAATATGTAGTCTCGAAGTCATTTCGAGAAATCGACGTTTTAAGTTTCTGTTTCCAAATTCAAACGGATGTATCTTCGCCAATAATTGTCAGAAGTTAGAATTTCTTTCAACATTATGAAGCCCTTTTTATATATTTTGATTCTGCATCAAAAGCTGAAAATATGTAGTCTCGAAGTCATTTCGAGAAATCGACGTTTTAAGTTTCTGTTTCCAAATTCAAACGGATGTATCTTCGTCAATAATTGTCAGAAGTTAGAATTTCTTTCAACATTATGAAGCCCTTTTTATATATTTTGATTCTGCATCAAAAGTTGAAAATATGTAGTCTCGAAGTCATTTCGAGAAATCGACGTTTTAAGTTTCTGTTTCCAAATTCAAACGGATGTATCTTCGTCAATAATTGTCAGAAGTTAGAATTTCTTTCAACATTATGAAGCCCTTTTTATATATTTTGATTCTGCATCAAAAGCTGAAAATATGTAGTCTCGAAGTCATTTCGAGAAATTGACGTTTAAGTTTCTGTTTCCAAATTCAAATGGATGTATCTATGCCAATAATTGTCAGAAGTTAGAATTTCTTTCAACACTATGAAGCCTTTTTATATATTTTGATTCTGCATCAAAAGCTGAAAATATGTAGTCTCGAAGTCATTTCGCGAAATTGACGTTTTAAGTTTCTGTTTCCAAATTCAAACCGATGTATCTTCGTCAATAATTGTCAGAAGTTAGAATTTCTTTCAACATTATGAAGCCCTTTTTATATATTTTGATTCTGCATCAAAAGCTGAAAATATGTAGTCGCGAAGTCATTTCGAGAAATTGACGTTTTAAGTTTCTGTTTCCAAATTCAAACCGATGTATCTTCGTCAATAATTGTCAGAAGTTAGAATTTCTTTCAACATTATGAAGCCCTTTTTATATATTTTGATTCTGCATCAAAAGCTGAAAATATGTAGTCTCGAAGTCATTTCGCGAAATTGACGTTTTAAGTTTCTGTTTCCAAATTCAAACGGATGTATCTTCGTCAATAATTGTCAGAAGTTAGAATTTCTTTCAACATTATGAAGCCCTTTTTATATATTTTGATTCTGCATCAAAAGCTGAAAATATGTAGTCTCGAAGTCATTTCGAGAAATACACGTTTTAAGTTTCTGTTTCCAAATTCAAACGGATGTATCTTCGCCAATAATTGTCAGAAGTTAGAATTTCTTTCAACATTATGAAGCCCTTTTTATATATTTTGATTCTGCATCAAAAGCTGAAAATATGTAGTCTCGACGTCATTTCGAGAAATTGACGTTTTAAGTTTCTGTTTCCAAATTCAAACGGATGTATCTTCGCCAATAATTGTCAGAAGTTAGAATTTCTTTCAACATTATGAAGCCCTTTTTATATATTTTGACCCTGCATCAAAAGCTGAAAATATGTAGTCTCGAAGTCATTTCGAGAAATTGACGTTTTAAGTTTCTGTTTCCAAATTCAAACGGATGTATCTTCGCCAATAATTGTCAGAAGTTAGAATTTCTTTCAACATTATGAAGCCCTTTTTATATATTTTGATTCTGCATCAAAAGCTGAAAATATGTAGTCTCGAAGTCATTTCGCGAAATTGACGTTTTAAGTTTCTGTTTCCAAATTCAAACGGATGTATCTTCGCCAATAATTGTCAGAAGTCAGAATTTCTTTCAACATTATGAAGCCCTTTTTATATATTTTGACTCTGCATCAAAAGCTGAAAATATGTAGTCTCAAAGTCATTTCGAGAAATTGACGTTTTAAGTTTCTGTTTCCAAATTCAAACGGATGTATCTTCGCCAATAATTGTCAGAAGTTAGAATTTCTTTCAACATTATGAAGCCCTTTTTATATATTTTGACTCTGCATCAAAAGCTGAAAATATGTAGTCGCGAAGTCATTTCGAGAAATTGACGTTTTAAGTTTCGGTTTCCAAATTCAAACGGATGTATCTTCCCCAATAATTGTCAGCAGTTAGAATTTCTTTCAACATTATGAAGCCCTTTTTATATATTTTGATTCTGCATCAAAAGCTTAAAATATGTAGTCTTGAAGTCATTTCGAGAAATTGACGTTTTAAGTTTCTGTTTCCAAATTCAAACGGTTGTATCTTCGCCAATAATTGTCAGAAGTTAGAATTTCTTTCAACATTATGAATCCCTCTTTATATATTTTGATTCTGCATCAAAAGCTGAAAATATGTAGTCTCGAAGTCATTTCGAGAAATTGACGTTTTAAGTTTCTGTTTCCAAATTCAAACGGATGTATCTTCGCCAATAATTGTCAGAAGTTAGAATTTCGTTCAACATTATGAAGCCCTTTTTATATATTTTGATTCTGCATCAAAAGCTGAAAATATGTAGTCTCGAAGTCATTTCGAAAAATCGACGTTCTAAGTCTCTGTTTCCAAATTCAAACGGATGTATCTTCGCCAATAATTGTCAGAAGTTAGAATTTCTTTCAACATTATGAAGCCCTTTTTATATATTTTGATTCTGCATCAAAAGCTGAAAATATGTAGTCTCGAAGTCATTTCGAGATATTGGCGTTTTAAGTTTATTTTCCCAAATTCAAACGGATGTATCTTCGCCAATAATTGTCAGAAGTCAGAATTTCTTTCAACATTATGAAGCCCTTCTTATATATTTTGACTCTGCATCAAAAGCTGCAGATATGTAGTCGCGAAGTCATTTCGAGAAATACACGTTTTAAGTTTCTGTTTCCAAATTCAAACGGATGTATATTCGCCAATAATTGTCAGAAGTTAGAATTTCTTTCAACATTATGAAGCCTTTTTATATATTTTGACTCTGCATCAAAAGCTGAAAATATATAGTCTCAAAGTCAATTCGAGAAATTGACTTTTTAAGTTTCTGTTTCCAAATTCAAACGGATGTATCTTCGCCAATAATTGTCAGAAGTTAGAATTTCTTTCAACATTATGAAGCCCTTTTTATATATTTTGACTGTGCATCAAAAGCTGAAAATATGTAGTCTCGAAGTCATTTCGAGAAATTGACGTTTTAAGTTTCTGTTTCCAAATTCAAACGGATGTATCCTCGTCAATAATTGTCAAAAGTTAGAATTTCTTTCAACATTATGAAGCCCTTTTTATATATTTTGACTCTGCATCAAAAGCTGAAAATATGTAGTCGCGAAGTCATTTCGAGAAATTGACGTTTTAAGTTTCTGTTTCCAAATTCAAACGGATGTATCTTCGTCAATAATTGTCAGAAGTTAGAATTTCTTTCAACATTATGAAGCCCTTTTTATATATTTTGATTCTGCATCAAAAGCTGCAAATATGTAGTCGCGAAGTCATTTCGAGAAATTGACGTTCTAAGTTTCTGTTTCCAAATTCAAACGGATGTACCTGCGTCAATAATTGTCAGAAGTTAGAATTTCTTTCAACATTATGAAGCCCCTTTTTATATATTGTGACTCTGCATCAAGAGCTGAATAGATATAGTCGCGAAGTCATTTCGAGAAATACACGTGTTAAGTTTCTGTTTTCCAAATTCGCACGGGATGTATCATTCGTCAATAATTGTCAGGAAGTTAGAATTTGTTTTCAACAATTTGGAAGCCCTTTTTATATATTTTGATTCTTGATCAAAAGCTGAAAATATGTAGTCGCGAAGTCATTTCGAGAAATTGACGTTTTAAGTTTCTGTTTCCAAATTCAAACGGATGTATCTTCGTCAATAATTGTCAGAAGTTAGAATTTCTTTCAACATTATGAAGCCCTTTTAATATATTTTGACTCTGCATCAAAAGCTGAAAATATGTAGTCGCGAAGTCATTTCGAGAAATTGACGTATTAAGTTTCTGTTTCCAAATTCATACGGATGTATCTTCGTCAATAATTGTCAGAAGTTAGAATTTCTTTCAACATTATGAAGCCCTTTTTATATATTTTGATTCTGCATCAAAAGCTGAAAATATGTAGTCTCGAAGTCATTTCGAGAAATCGACGTTTTAAGTTTCTGTTTCCAAATTCAAACGGATGTATCTTCGCCAATAATTGTCAGAAGTTAAAATTTCTTTCAACATTATGAAGCCCTTTTTATATATTTTGATTCTGCATCAAAAGCTGAAAATATGTAGTCGCGAAGTCATTTCGAGAAATTGACGTTATAAGTTTCTGTTTCCAAATTCAAACGGATGTATCTTTGCCAATAATTGTCAGAAGTTAGAATTTCTTTCAACACTATGAAGCCCTTTTTATATATTTTGATTCTGCATCAAAAGCTGAAAATATGTAGTCTCGAAGTCATTTCGAGAAATCGACGTTTTAAGTTTCTGTTTCCAATTTCAAACGGATGTATCTTCGTCAATAATTGTCAGAAGTTAGAATTTCTTTCAACATTATGAAGCCCTTTTTATATATTTTGATTCTGCATCAAAAGCTGAAAATATGTAGTCTCGAAGTCATTTCGAGAAATTGACGTTTTAAGTTTCTGTTTCCAAATTCAAACGGATGTATCTTCGCCAATAATTGTCAGAAGTTAGAATTTCTTGGAACATTATGAACCCCTTTTTATATATTTTGATTCTGCATCAAAAGCTGAAAATATGAAGTCTCGAAGTCATTTCGAGATATTGGCGTTTTAAGTTTATTTTCCCAAATTCAAACGGATGTATCTTCGCCAATAATTGTCAGAAGTTAGAATTTCTTTCAACATTATGAAGCCCTTCTTATATATTTTGACTCTGCATCAAAAGCTGAAAATATGTAGTCGCGAAGTCATTTCGAGAAATACACGTTTTAAGTTTCTGTTTCCAAATTCAAACGGATGTATCTTCGCCAATAATTGTCAGAAGTTAGAATTTCTTTCAACATTATGAAGCCCTTTTTATATATTTTGATTCTGCATCAAAAGCTGAAAATATATAGTCTCGAAGTCATTTCGAGAAATTGACGTTTTAAGTTTCTGTTTCCAAATTCAAACGGATGTATCTTCGCCAATAATTGTCAGAAGTTAGAATTTCTTTCAACATTATGAAGCCCTTTTTATATATTTTGATTCTGCATCAAAAGCTGAAAATATGTAGTCTCGAAGTCATTTCGAGAAATTGACGTTTTAAGTTTCTGTTTCCAAATTCAAACGGATGTATCTTCGTCAATAATTGTCAGAAGTTAGAATTTCTTTCAACATTATGAAGCCCTTTTTATATATTTTGATTCTGCATCAAAAGCTGAAAATATGTAGTCGCGAAGTCATTTCGAGAAATTGACGTTTTAAGTTTCTGTTTCCAAATTCAAACGGATGTATCTTCGCCAATAATTGTCAGAAGTTAGAATTTCTTTCAACATTATGAAGCCCTTTTTATATATTTTGATTCTGCATCAAAAGCTGCAAATATGTAGTCGCGAAGTCATTTCGAGAAATTGACGTTCTAAGTTTCTGTTTCCAAATTCAAACGGATGTATCTTCGTCAATAATTGTCAGAAGTTAGAATTTCTTTCAACATTATGAAGCCCTTTTTATATATTTTGACTCTGCATCAAAAGCTGAAAATATATAGTCGCGAAGTCATTTCGAGAAATACACGTTTTAAGTTTCTGTTTCCAAATTCAAACGGATGTATCTTCGCCAATAATTGTCAGAAGTTAGAATTTCTTTCAACATTATGAAGCCCTTTTTATATATTTTGACTCTGCATCAAAAGCTGCAAATATGTAGTCGCGAAGTCATTTCGAGAAATTGACGTTTTAAGTTTCTGTTTCCAAATTCAAACGGATGTATCTTCGTCAATAATTGTCAGAAGTTAGAATTTCTTTCAACATTATGAAGCCCTTTTTATATATTTTGATTCTGCATCAAAAGCTGAAAATATGTAGTCGCGAAGTCATTTCGAGAAATTGACGTTTTAAGTTTCTGTTTCCAAATTCAAATGGATGTATCTTCGTCAATAATTGTCAGAAGTTAGAATTTCTTTCAACATTATGAAGCCTTTTTATATATTTTGACTCTGCATCAAAAGCTGAAAATATGTAGTCTCGAAGTCATTTCGCGAAATTGACGTTTTAAGTTTCTGTTTCCAAATTCAAACGGATGTATCTTCGCCAATAATTGTCAGAAGTTAGAATTTCTTTCAACATTATGAAGCCCTTTTTATATATTTTGACTCTGCATCAAAAGCTGAAAATATATAGTCTCGAAGTCATTTCGAGAAATTGACGTTTTAAGTTTCTGTTTCCAAATTCAAACGGATGTATCTTCGCCAATAATTGTCAGAAGTTAGAATTTCTTTCAACATTATGAAGCCCTTTTTATATATTTTGATTCTGCATCAAAAGCTGAAAATATGTAGTCTCGAAGTCATTTCGAGAAATTGACGTTTTAAGTTTCTGTTTCCAAATTCAAACGGATGTATCTTCGTCAATAATTGTCAGAAGTTAGAATT
The DNA here is from genome assembly GCF_018153295.1 of Drosophila grimshawi. NCBI lineage: Eukaryota > Metazoa > Arthropoda > Insecta > Diptera > Drosophilidae > Drosophila > Drosophila grimshawi. The sequence continues at coordinate 11,055 of NW_025063785.1, read as the reverse complement.
TCTTTCAACATTATGAAGCCCTTTTTATATATTTTGATTCTGCATCAAAAGCTGAAAATATGTAGTCGCGAAGTCATTTCGAGAAATTGACGTTTTAAGTTTCTGTTTCCAAATTCAAATTGATGTATCTTCGCCAATAATTGTCAGAAGTTAGAATTTCTTTCAACATTATGAAGCCCTTTTTATATATTTTGATTCTGCATCAAAAGCTGCAAATATGTAGTCTCGAAGTCATTTCGAGAAATTGACGTTTTAAGTCTCTGTTTCCAAATTCAAACGGATGTACCTTCGTCAATAATTGTCAGAAGTTAGAATTTCTTTCAACATTATGAAGCCCTTTTTATATATTTTGACTCTGCATCAAAAGCTGAAAATATTTAGTCTCGAAGTCATTTCGAGAAATTGACGTTTTAAGTTTCTGTTTCCAAATTCAAACGGATGTATCATCGCCTGAATGTGACAGAAGTTGGAATTTCTTATAACAATATGAAGCCCTTTTTATATATTTTGACCTTGCATGAAAAGCTGAATATATGTAGTCGTCGAGGTCATTTTGAGAAATTGACGTTTTAAGTTTCTGTTTCCAAATTCAAACGGATGTATCTTCGCCAATAATTGTCAGAAGTTAGAATTTCTTTCAACATTATGAAGCCCTTTTTATATATTTTGATTCTGCATCAAAAGCTGAAAATATGTAGTCGCGAAGTCATTTCGAGAAATTGACGTTTTAAGTTTCTGTTTCCAAATTCAAATGGATGTATCTTCGTCAATAATTGTCAGAAGTTAGAATTTCTTTCAACATTATGAAGCCTTTTTATATATTTTGACTCTGCATCAAAAGCTGAAAATATGTAGTCTCGAAGTCATTTCGAGAAATTGACGTTTTAAGTTTCTGTTTCCAAATTCAAACGGATGTATCTTCGTCAATAATTGTCAGAAGTTAGAATTTCTTTCAACATTATGAAGCCCTTTTTATATATTTTGATTCTGCATCAAAAGTTGAAAATATGTAGTCTCGAAGTCATTTCGAGAAATTGACGTTTTAAGTTTCTGTTTCCAAATTCAAACGGATGTATCTTCGCCAATAATTGTCAGAAGTTAGAATTTCTTTCAACATTATGAAGCCCTTTTTATATATTTTGATTCTGCATCAAAAGCTGAAAATATATAGTCGCGAAGTCATTTCGAGAAATTGACGTTTTAAGTTTCTGTTTCCAAATTCAAATGGATGTATCTATGCCAATAATTGTCAGAAGTTAGAATTTCTTTCAACATTATGAAGCCTTTTTATATATTTTGACTCTGCATCAAAAGCTGAAAATATGTAGTCTCGAAGTCATTTCGAGAAATTGACGTTTTAAGTTTCTGTTTCCAAATTCAAACGGATGTATCTTCGCCAATAATTGTCAGAAGTTAGAATTTCTTTCAACATTATGAAGCCCTTTTTATATATTTTGACTGTGCATCAAAAGCTGAAAATATGTAGTCTCGAAGTCATTTCGAGAAATCGACGTTTTAAGTTTCTGTTTCCAAATTCAAACGGATGTATCTTCGACAATAATTGTCAGAAGTTAGAATTTCTTGCAACATTATGAACCCCTTTTTTATATATTTTGATTCTGCATCAAAAGCTGAAAATATGTAGTCGCGAAGTCATTTCGAGAAATTGACGTTTTAAGTTTCTGTTTCCAAATTCAAACGGATGTATCTTCGCCAATAATTGTCAGAAGTTAGAATTTCTTTCAACATTATGAAGCCCTTTTTATATATTTTGATTCTGCATCAAAAGCTGAAAATATGTAGTCGCGAAGTCATTTCGAGAAATTGACGTTTTAAGTTTCTGTTTCCAAATTCAAACCGATGTATCTTCGCCAATAATTGTCAGAAGTTAGAATTTCTTTCAACATTATGAAGCCCTTTTTATATATTTTGATTCTGCATCAAAAGCTGAAAATATGTAGTCGCGAAGTCATTTCGAGAAATTGACGTTTTAAGTTTCTGTTTCCAAATTCAAACCGATGTATCTTCGTCAATAATTGTCAGAAGTTAGAATTTCTTTCAACATTATGAAGCCCTTTTTATATATTTTGATTCTGCATCAAAAGCTGAAAATATGTAGTCTCGAAGTCATTTCGAGAAATTGACGTTTTAAGTTTCTGTTTCCAAATTCAAACGGATGTATCTTCGTCAATAATTGTCAGAAGTTAGAATTTCTTTCAACATTATGAAGCCCTTTTTATATATTTTGACTCTGCATCAAAAGCTGAAAATATATAGTCGCGAAGTCATTTCGAGAAATTGACGTTTTAAGTTTCTGTTTCCAAATTCAAACGGATGTATCTTCGTCAATAATTGTCAGAAGTTAGAATTTCTTTCAACATTATGAAGCCCTTTTTATATATTTTGATTCTGCATCAAAAGCTGAAAATATGTAGTCTCGAAGTCATTTCGAGAAATCGACGTTATAAGTTTCTGTTTCCAAATTCAAACGGATGTATCTTTGCCAATAATTGTCAGAAGTTAGAATTTCTTTCAACACTATGAAGCCCTTTTTATATATTTTGATTCTGCATCAAAAGCTGAAAATATGTAGTCTCGAAGTCATTTCGAGAAATCGACGTTTTAAGTTTCTGTTTCCAAATTCAAACGGATGTATCTTCGCCAATAATTGTCAGAAGTTAGAATTTCTTTCAACATTATGAAGCCCTTTTTATATATTTTGATTCTGCATCAAAAGCTGAAAATATGTAGTCTCGAAGTCATTTCGAGAAATCGACGTTTTAAGTTTCTGTTTCCAAATTCAAACGGATGTATCTTCGTCAATAATTGTCAGAAGTTAGAATTTCTTTCAACATTATGAAGCCCTTTTTATATATTTTGATTCTGCATCAAAAGCTGAAAATATGTAGTCTCGAAGTCATTTCGAGAAATCGACGTTTTAAGTTTCTGTTTCCAAATTCAAACGGATGTATCTTCGTCAATAATTGTCAGAAGTTAGAATTTCTTTCAACATTATGAAGCCCTTTTTATATATTTTGATTCTGCATCAAAAGCTGAAAATATGTAGTCTCGAAGTCATTTCGAGAAATTGACGTTTAAGTTTCTGTTTCCAAATTCAAATGGATGTATCTATGCCAATAATTGTCAGAAGTTAGAATTTCTTTCAACACTATGAAGCCTTTTTATATATTTTGATTCTGCATCAAAAGCTGAAAATATGTAGTCTCGAAGTCATTTCGCGAAATTGACGTTTTAAGTTTCTGTTTCCAAATTCAAACCGATGTATCTTCGTCAATAATTGTCAGAAGTTAGAATTTCTTTCAACATTATGAAGCCCTTTTTATATATTTTGATTCTGCATCAAATGCTGAAAATATGTAGTCGCGAAGTCATTTCGAGAAATTGACGTTTTAAGTTTCTGTTTCCAAATTCAAACCGATGTATCTTCGTCAATAATTGTCAGAAGTTAGAATTTCTTTCAACATTATGAAGCCCTTTTTATATATTTTGATTCTGCATCAAAAGCTGAAAATATGTAGTCTCGAAGTCATTTCGCGAAATTGACGTTTTAAGTTTCTGTTTCCAAATTCAAACGGATGTATCTTCGTCAATAATTGTCAGAAGTTAGAATTTCTTTCAACATTATGAAGCCCTTTTTATATATTTTGATTCTGCATCAAAAGCTGAAAATATGTAGTCGCGAAGTCATTTCGAGAAATACACGTTTTAAGTATCTGTTCCAAATCAAACGGATGTATCTTCGTCAATAATTGTCAGAAGTTAGAATTTCTTTCAACATTATGAAGCCCTTTTTATATATTTTGACTCTGCATCAAAAAGCTGCAAATATGTAGTCGCGAAGTCATTTCGAGAAATTGACGTTTTAAGTTTCTGTTTCCAAATTCAAACGGATGTATCTTCGTCAATAATTGTCAGAAGTTAGAATTTCTTTCAACATTATGAAGCCCTTTTTATATATTTTGATTCTGCATCAAAAGCTGAAAATATGTAGTCGCGAAGTCATTTCGAGAAATTGACGTTTTAAGTTTCTGTTTCCAAATTCAAATGGATGTATCTTCGTCAATAATTGTCAGAAGTTAGAATTTCTTTCAACATTATGAAGCCCTTTTTATATATTTTGACTCTGCATCAAAAGCAGAAAATATATAGTCGCGAAGTCATTTCGAGAAATACACGTTCTAAGTTTCTGTTTCCAAATTCAAACGGATGTATCTTCGTCAATAATTGTCAGAAGTTAGAATTTCTTTCAACATTATGAAGCCCTTTTTATATATTTTGATTCTGCATCAAAAGCTGAAAATATGTAGTCGCGAAGTCATTTCGAGAAATTGACGTTTTAAGTTTCTGTTTCCAAATTCAAACGGATGTATCTTCGTCAATAATTGTCAGAAGTTAGAATTTCTTTCAACATTATGAAGCCCTTTTTATATATTTTGACTCTGCATCAAAAGCTGAAAATATGTAGTCGGGAAGTCATTTCGAGAAATACACGATTTAAGTTTCTGTTTCCAAATTCAAACGGATATATCTTCGTCAATAATTGTCAGAAGTTAGAATTTCATTCAACATTATCAAGCCCTTTTTATATATTTTGACTCTGCATCAAAAGCTGAAAATATATAGTCGCGAAGTCATTTCGAGAAATACACGTTCTAAGTTTCTGTTTCCAAATTCAAACGGATGTATCTTCGTCAATAATTGTCAGAAGTCAGAATTTCTTTGAACATTATGAAGCCCTTTTTATATATTTTGATTCTGCATCAAAAGCTGAAAATATGTAGTCTCGAAGTCATTTCGAGAAATCGACGTTTTAAGTTTCTGTTTCCAAATTCAAACGGATGTATCTTCGTCAATAATTGTCAGAAGTTAGAATTTCTTTCAACATTATGAAGCCCTTTTTATATATTTTGATTCTGCATCAAAAGCTGAAAATATGTAGTCTTGAAGTCATTTCGACAAATCGACGTTTTAAGTTTCTGTTTCCAAATTCAAACGGATGTATCTTCGTCAATAATTGTCAGAAGTTAGAATTTCTTTCAACATTATGAAGCCCTTTTTATATATTTTGATTCTGCATCAAAAGCTGAAAATATGTAGTCGGGAAGTCATTTCGAGAAATACACGATTTAAGTTTCTGTTTCCAAATTCAAACGGATATATCTTCGCCAATAATTGTCAGAAGTTAGAATTTCTTTCAACATTATGAAGCCCTTTTTATATATTTTGACTCTGCATCAAAAGCTGAAAATATATAGTCGCGAAGTCATTTCGAGAAATACACGTTTTAAGTTTCTGTTTCCAAATTCAAACGGATGTATCTTCGCCAATAATTGTCAGAAGTTAGAATTTCTTTCAACATTATGAAGCCCTTTTTATATATTTTGATTCTGCATCTTCGTCAATAATTGTCAGAAGTTAGAATTTCTTTCAACATTATGAAGCCCTTTTTATATATTTTGATTCTGCATCAAAAGCTGAAAATATGTAGTCTCGAAGTCATTTCGAGAAATTGACGTTTTAAGTTTCTGTTTCCAAATTCAAATGGATGTATCTATGCCAATAATTGTCAGAAGTTAGAATTTCTTTCAACACTATGAAGCCTTTTTATATATTTTGATTCTGCATCAAAAGCTGAAAATATGTAGTCTCGAAGTCATTTCGCGAAATTGACGTTTTAAGTTTCTGTTTCCAAATTCAAACGGATGTATCTTCGCCAATAATTGTCAGAAGTTAGAATTTCTTTCAACATTATGAAGCCCTTTTTATATATTTTGACTGTGCATCAAAAGCTGAAAATATGTAGTCTCGAAGTCATTTCGAGAAATCGACGTTTTGAGTTTCTGTTTCCAAATTCAAACGGATGTATCTTCGCCAATAATTGTCAGAAGTTAGAATTTCTTTCAACATTATGAACCCCTTTTTATATATTTTGATTCTGCATCAAAAGCTGAAAATATGTAGTCTCGAAGTCATTTCGAGAAATTGACGTTTTAAGTTTCTGTTTCCAAATTCAAACGGATGTATCTTCGTCAATAATTGTCAGAAGTTAGAATTTCTTTGAACATTATGAAGCCCTTTTTATATATTTTGATTCTGCATCAAAAGCTGAAAATATGTAGTCGCGAAGTCATTTCGAGAAATTGACGTTTTAAGTTTCTGTTTCCAAATTCAAACCGATGTATCTTCGCCAATAATTGTCAGAAGTTAGAATTTCTTTCAACATTATGAAGCCCTTTTTATATATTTTGATTCTGCATCAAAAGCTGAAAATATGTAGTCGCGAAGTCATTTCGAGAAATTGACGTTTTAAGTTTCGGTTTCCAAATTCAAACCGATGTATCTTCGTCAATAATTGTCAGAAGTTAGAATTTCTTTCAACATTATGAAGCCCTTTTTATATATTTTGATTCTGCATCAAAAGCTGAAAATATGTAGTCTCGAAGTCATTTCGAGAAATTGACGTTTTAAGTTTCTGTTTCCAAATTCAAACGGATGTATCTTCGTCAATAATTGTCAGAAGTTAGAATTTCTTTCAACATTATGAAGCCCTTTTCATATATTTTGACTCTGCATCAATGGCTGAAAATATATAGTCTCGAAGTCATTTCGAGAAATACACGTTTAAAGTTTCTGTTTCCAAATTCAAACGGATGTATCTTTGCCAATAATTGTCAGAAGTTCGAATTTCTTTCAACATTATGAAGCCCTTTTTATATATTTTGATTCTGCATCAAAAGCTGAAAATATGTAGTCGCGAAGTCTTTTCGAGAAATACACGTTTTAAGTTTCTGTTTCCAAATTCAAACGGATGTATCTTCGCCAATAATTGTCAGAAGTTAGAATTTCTTTCAACATTATGAAGCCCTTTTTATATATTTTGACTCTGCATCAAAAGCTGCAAATATGTAGTCGCGAAGTCATTTCGAGAAATTGACGTTTTAAGTTTCTGTTCCAAATCAAACGGATGTATCTTCGTCAATAATTGTCAGAAGTTAGAATTTCTTTCAACATTATGAAGCCCTTTTTATATATTTTGATTCTGCATCAAAAGCTGAAAATATGTAGTCGCGAAGTCATTTCGAGAAATTGACGTTTTAAGTTTCTGTTTCCAAATTCAAATGGATGTATCTTCGTCAATAATTGTCAGAAGTTAGAATTTCTTTCAACATTATGAAGCCCTTTTTATATATTTTGACTCTGCATCAAAAGCAGAAAATATATAGTCGCGAAGTCATTTCGAGAAATACACGTTCTAAGTTTCTGTTTCCAAATTCAAACGGATGTATCTTCGTCAATAATTGTCAGAAGTTAGAATTTCTTTCAACATTATGAAGCCCTTTTTATATATTTTGATTCTGCATCAAAAGCTGAAAATATGTAGTCGCGAAGTCATTTCGAGAAATCGACGTTTTAAGTTTCTGTTTCCAAATTCAAACGGATGTATCTTCGTCAATAATTGTCAGAAGTTAGAATTTCTTTCAACATTATGAAGCCCTTTTTATATATTTTGACTCTGCATCAAAAGCTGAAAATATGTAGTCGGGAAGTCATTTCGAGAAATACACGATTTAAGTTTCTGTTTCCAAATTCAAACGGATATATCTTCGTCAATAATTGTCAGAAGTTAGAATTTCATTCAACATTATGAAGCCCTTTTTATATATTTTGACTCTGCATCAAAAGCTGAAAATATATAGTCGCGAAGTCATTTCGAGAAATACACGTTCTAAGTTTCTGTTTCCAAATTCAAACGGATGTATCTTCGTCAATAATTGTCAGAAGTCAGAATTTCTTTGAACATTATGAAGCCCTTTTTATATATTTTGATTCTGCATCAAAAGCTGAAAATATGTAGTCGCGAAGTCATTTCGAGAAATCGACGTTTTAAGTTTCTGTTTCCAAATTCAAACGGATGTATCTTCATCAATAATTGTCAGAAGTTAGAATTTCTTTCAACATTATGAAGCCCTTTTTATATATTTTGATTCTGCATCAAAAGCTGAAAATATGTAGTCTTGAAGTCATTTCGACAAATCGACGTTTTAAGTTTCTGTTTCCAAATTCAAACGGATGTATCTTCGTCAATAATTGTCAGAAGTTAGAATTTCTTTCAACATTATGAAGCCCTTTTTATATATTTTGATTCTGCATCAAAAGCTGAAAATATGTAGTCGGGAAGTCATTTCGAGAAATACACGATTTAAGTTTCTGTTTCCAAATTCAAACGGATATATCTTCGCCAATAATTGTCAGAAGTTAGAATTTCTTTCAACATTATGAAGCCTTTTTTATATATTTTGACTCTGCATCAAAAGCTGAAAATATATAGTCGCGAAGTCATTTCGAGAAATTGACGTTTTAAGTTTCTGTTTCCAAATTCAAACGGATGTATCTTCGCCAATAATTGTCAGAAGTTAGAATTTCTTTCAACATTATGAAGCCCTTTTTATATATTTTGATTCTCCATCTTCGTCAATAATTGTCAGAAGTTAGAATTTCTTTCAACATTATGAAGCCCTTTTTATATATTTTGATTCTGCATCAAAAGTTGAAAATATGTAGTCTCGAAGTCATTTCGAGAAATCGACGTTTTAAGTTTCTGTTTCCAAATTCAAACGGATGTATCTTCGTCAATAATTGTCAGAAGTTAGAATTTCTTTCAACATTATGAAGCCCTTTTTATATATTTTGATTCTGCATCAAAAGCTGAAAATATGTAGTCTCGAAGTCATTTCGAGAAATTGACGTTTTAAGTTTCTGTTTCCAAATTCAAATGGATGTATCTATGCCAATAATTGTCAGAAGTTAGAATTTCTTTCAACACTATGAAGCCTTTTTATATATTTTGATTCTGCATCAAAAGCTGAAAATATGTAGTCTCGAAGTCATTTCGCGAAATTGACGTTTTAAGTTTCTGTTTCCAAATTCAAACGGATGTATCTTCGCCAATAATTGTCAGAAGTTAGAATTTCTTTCAACATTATGAAGCCCTTTTTATATATTTTGACTGTGCATCAAAAGCTGAAAATATGTAGTCTCGAAGTCATTTCGAGAAATCGACGTTTTAAGTTTCTGTTTCCAAATTCAAACGGATGTATCTTCGCCAATAATTGTCAGAAGTTAGAATTTCTTGCAACATTATGAACCCCTTTTTATATATTTTGATTCTGCATCAAAAGCTGAAAATATGTAGTCTCGAAGTCATTTCGAGAAATTGACGTTTTAAGTTTCTGTTTCCAAATTCAAACGGATGTATCTTCGTCAATAATTGTCAGAAGTTAGAATTTCTTTCAACATTATGAAGCCCTTTTTATATATTTTGATTCTGCATCAAAAGCTGAAAATATGTAGTCTCGAAGTCATTTCGAGAAATTGACGTTTTAAGTTTCTGTTTCCAAATTCAAACGGATGTATCTTCGTCAATAATTGTCAGAAGTTAGAATTTCTTTCAACATTATGAAGCCCTTTTTATATATTTTGATTCTGCATCAAAAGCTGAAAATATGTAGTCGCGAAGTCATTTCGAGAAATACACGTTCTAAGTTTCTGTTTCCAAATTCAAACGGATGTATCTTCGTCAATAATTGTCAGAAGTTAGAATTTCTTTCAACATTATGAAGCCCTTTTTATATATTTTGATTCTGCATCAAAAGCTGAAAATATGTAGTCGCGAAGTCATTTCGAGAAATTGACGTTTTAAGTTTCTGTTTCCAAATTCAAACGGATGTATCTTCGTCAATAATTGTCAGAAGTTAGAATTTCTTTCAACATTATGAAGCCCTTTTCATATATTTTGACTCTGCATCAATGGCTGAAAATATATAGTCTCGAAGTCATTTCGAGAAATACACGTTTAAAGTTTCTGTTTCCAAATTCAAACGGATGTATCTTTGCCAATAATTGTCAGAAGTTAGAATTTCTTTCAACATTATGAAGCCCTTTTTATATATTTTGATTCTGCATCAAAAGCTGAAAATATGTAGTCGCGAAGTCTTTTCGAGAAATACACGTTTTAAGTTTCTGTTTCCAAATTCAAACGGATGTATCTTCGCCAATAATTGTCAGAAGTTAGAATTTCTTTCAACATTATGAAGCCCTTTTTATATATTTTGACTCTGCATCAAAAGCTGCAAATATGTAGTCGCGAAGTCATTTCGAGAAATTGACGTTTTAAGTTTCTGTTTCCAAATTCAAACGGATGTATCTTCGTCAATAATTGTCAGAAGTTAGAATTTCTTTCAACATTATGAAGCCCTTTTTATATATTTTGATTCTGCATCAAAAGCTGAAAATATGTAGTCGCGAAGTCATTTCGAGAAATTGACGTTTTAAGTTTCTGTTTCCAAATTCAAATGGATGTATCTTCGTCAATAATTGTCAGAAGTTAGAATTTCTTTCAACATTATGAAGCCCTTTTTTATATATTTTGACTCTGCATCAAAAGCAGAAAATATATAGTCGCGAAGTCATTTCGAGAAATACACGTTCTAAGTTTCTGTTTCCAAATTCAAACGGATGTATCTTCGTCAATAATTGTCAGAAGTTAGAATTTCTTTCAACATTATGAAGCCCTTTTTATATATTTTGACTCTGCATCAAAAGCTGAAAATATGTAGTCGGGAAGTCATTTCGAGAAATACACGATTTAAGTTTCTGTTTCCAAATTCAAACGGATATATCTTCGTCAATAATTGTCAGAAGTTAGAATTTCATTCAACATTATGAAGCCCTTTTTATATATTTTGACTCTGCATCAAAAGCTGAAAATATATAGTCGCGAAGTCATTTCGAGAAATACACGTTCTAAGTTTCTGTTTCCAAATTCAAACGGATGTATCTTCGTCAATAATTGTCAGAAGTCAGAATTTCTTTGAACATTATGAAGCCCTTTTTATATATTTTGATTCTGCATCAAAAGCTGAAAATATGTAGTCGCGAAGTCATTTCGAGAAATCGACGTTTTAAGTTTCTGTTTCCAAATTCAAACGGATGTATCTTCGTCAATAATTGTCAGAAGTTAGAATTTCTTTCAAC
>NW_025063784.1:0-22058 GCF_018153295.1 Drosophila grimshawi | reverse complement strand
GAGAGAAATTCTGACTTCTGACAATTATTGGCGAAGATACATCCGTTTGAATTTGGAAACAGAAACTTACAACGTAGATTTCTCGAAATGACTTTGAGACTACATATTTTCAGCTTTTGATGCAGAGTCAAAATATATAAAAAGGGCTTCATAATGTTGAAAGAAATTCTAACTTCTGACAATTATTGGCGAAGATACATCCGTTTGAATTTGGAAACAGAAACTTAAAACGTCAATTTCTCGAAATGATTTCGCGACTACATATTTTCAGCTTTTGATGCAGAGTCAAAATATATAAAAAGGGCTTCATAATGTTGAAAGAAATTCTGACTTCTGACAATTATTGGCGAAGATACATCCGTTTGAATTTGGGAAAAGAAACTTAAACCGCCAATATCTCGAAATGACTTCGAGACTACATATTTTCAGCTTTTGATGCAGAATCAAAATATATAAAAAGGGGTTCATAATGTTGAAAGAAATTCTAACTTCTGACAATTATTGGCGAAGATACATCCGTTTGAATTTGGGAAAATGAAACTTAAAACGCCAATATCTCGAAATGACTTCGAGACTACATATTTTCAGCTTTTGATGCAGAATCAAAATATATAAAAAGGGCTTCATAATGTTGAAAGAAATTCTAACTTCTGACAATTATTGGCGAAGATACATCCGTTTGAATTTGGAAACAAAAACTTAAAACGTCAATTTCGCGAAATGACTTCGCGACTACATATTTTCAGCTTTTGATGCCGAATCAAAATTTATAAAAAGGGGTTCATAATGTTGCAAGAAATTCTAACTTTGACAATTATTGGCGAAGATACATCCGTTTGAATTTGGAAACAGAAACTTAAAAACGTCAATTTCGCGAAATGACTTCGAGACTACATATTTTCAGCTTTTGATGCAGAATCAAAATAGATAAAAAAGGGCTTCATAATGTTGAAAGAAATTCTAACTGCTGACAATTATTGGCGAAGATACATCCGGTTGAATTTGGAAACCGAAACTTAAAACGTCAATTTCTCGAAATGACTTCGCGACTACATATTTTCAGCTTTTGATGCAGAGTCAAAATATATAAAAAGGGCTTCATAATGTTGAAAGAAATTCTGACTTCTGACAATTATTGGCGAAGATACATCCGTTTGAATTTTGGAAAAAGAAACTTAAAACCGCCAATATCTCGAAATGACTTCGAGACTACATATTTTCAGCTTTTGATGCAGAATCAAAATATATAAAAAGGGGTTCATAATGTTGAAAGAAATTCTAACTTCTGACAATTATTGGCGAAGATACATCCGTTTGAATTTGGAAACAGAAACTTAAAACGTCAATTTCTCGAAATGACTTCGCGATTACATATTTTCAGCTTTTGATGCAGAATCAAAATATGTAAAAAGGGCTTCATAATGTTGAAAGAAATTCTAACTTCTGACAATTATTGGCGAAGATACATCCGTTTGAATTTGGAAACAGAAACTTAAAACGTCAATTTCTCGAAATGACTTCGAGACTACATATTTTCAGCTTTTGATGCAGAATCAAAATATATAAAAAGGGCTTCATATTGTTGAAAGAAATTCTAACTTCTGACAATTATTGGTGAAGATACATCCGTTTGAATTTGGACTACATATTTTCAGCTTTTGATGCAGAATCAAAATATATAAAAAGGGCTTCATAATGTTGAAAGAAATTCTAAGTGCTGACAATTATTGGCGAAGATAAATCCGTTTGAATTTAGAAACCGAAACTTCAAACGTCAATTTCTCGAAATGACTTCGCGACTACATATTTTCAGCTTTTGATGCAGAGTCAAAATATATAAAAAGGGCTTCATAATGTTGAAAGAAATTCTAACTTCTGACAATTATTGGCGAAGATACATCCGTTTGAATTTGGAAACAGACACTTAAAACGTCGATTTCTCGAAATGACTTCGAGACTACATATTTTCAGCTTTTGATGCAGAATCAAAATATGTAAAAAGGGCTTCATAATGTTGAAAGAAATTCTAACTTCTGACAATTATTGGCGAAGATACATCCGTTTGAATTTGGAAACAGAAACTTAAAACGTCAATTTCTCGAAATGACTTCGAGACTACATATTTTCAGCTTTTGATGCAGAATCAAAATAGATAAAAAGGGCTTCATAATGTTGAAAGAAATTCTAACTTCTGACAATTATTGGCGAAGATACATCCGGTTGAATTTGGAAACCGAAACTTAAAACGTCAATTTCTCGAAATGACGTCGCGACTACATATTTTCAGCCTTTGATGCAGAGTCAAAATATATAAAAAGGGCTTCATAATGTTGAAAGAAATTCTGACTTCTGACAATTATTGGCAAAGATACATCCGTTTGAATTTGGACACAGAAACTTAAAACGTCAATTTCTCGAAATGACTTCGAGACTACATATTTTCAGCTTTTGATGCGGAATCAAAATATATAAAAAGGGCTTCATAATGTTGAAAGAAATTCTAACTTCTGACAATTATTGGCGAAGATACATCCGTTTGAATTTGGAAACAGAAACTTAAAACGTCAATTTCTCGAAATGACTTCGCGACTACATATTTTCAGCTTTTGATGCAGAGTCAAAATATATAAAAAGGGCTTCATAATGTTGAAAGAAATTCTAACTTCTGACAATTATTGGCGAAAATACATCCGTTTGAATTTGGAAACAGAAACTTAAAACGTCAATTTCTCGAAATGACTTCGAGACTACATATTTTCAGCTTTTGATGCAGAATCAAAATATGTAAAAAGGGCTTCATAATGTTGAAAGAAATTCTAACTTCTGACAATTATTGGTGAAGATACATCCGTTTGAATTTGGAAACAGAAACTTAAAACGTCAATTTCTCGAAATGACTTCGCGACTACATATTTTCAGCTTTTGATGCAGAGTCAAAATATATAAAAAGGGCTTCATAATGTTGAAAGAAATTCTGACTTCTGACAATTATTGGCGAAGATACATCCATTTGAATTTGGGAAAAGAAACTTAAACCGCCAATATCTCGAAATGACTTCGCGACTACATATTTTCAGCTTTTGATGCAGAATCAAAATATATAAAAAGGGCTTCATAATGTTGAAAGAAATTCTGACTTCTGACAATTATTGGCGAAGATACATCCGTTTGAATTTGGGAAAATAAACTTAAAACGCCAATATCTCGAAATGACTTCGAGACTACATATTTTCAGCTTTTGATGCAGAATCAAAGTATATAAAAAGGGGTTCATAATTTTGCAAGAAATTCTAACTTCTGACAATTATTGGCGAAGATACATCCGTTTGAATTTGGAAACAAAAACTTAAAACGTCAATTTCGCGAAATGACTTCGCGACTACATATTTTCAGCTTTTGATGCAGAATCAAAATATATAAAAAGGGCTTCATAATGTTGAAAGAAATTCTAACTTCTGACAATTATTGGCGAAGATACATCCGTTTGAATTTGGAAACAGAAACTTAAAACGTCAATTTCGCGAAATGACTTCGAGACTACATATTTTCAGCTTTTGATGCAGAATCAAAATAGATAAAAAGGGCTTCATAATGTTGAAAGAAATTCTAACTGCTGACAATTATTGGCGAAGATACATCCGGTTGAATTTGGAAACCGAAACTTAAAACGTCAATTTCTCGAAATGACTTCGAGACTACATATTTTCAGCTTTTGATGCAGAGTCAAAATATATAAAAAGGGCTTCATAATGTTGAAAGAAATTCTGACTTCTGACAATTATTGGCGAAGATACATCCGTTTGAATTTGGGAAAAAAACTTAAAACGTCAATTTCTCGAAATGACTTCGCGACTACATATTTTCAGCTTTTGATGCAGAGTCAAAATATATAAAAAGGGCTTCATAATGTTGAAAGAAATTCTAACTTCTGACAATTATTGGCGAAGATACATCCGTTTGAATTTGGAAACAGAAACTTAAAACGTCAATTTCTCGAAATGACTTCGCGATTACATATTTTCAGCTTTTGATGCAGAGTCAAAATATATAAAAAGGGCTTCATAATGTTGAAATAAATTCTGACTTCTGACAATTATTGGCGAAGATACATCCGTTTGAATTTGGAAACAGAAACTTAAAACGTCAATTTCTCGAAATGACTTCGAGACTACATATTTTCAGCTTTTGATGCAGAATCAAAATATGTAAAAAGGGGTTCATAATGTTTAAAGAAATTCTAACTTCTGACAATTATTGGCGAAGATACATCCGGTTGAATTTGGAAACAGAAACTTAAAACGTCAATTTCTCGAAATGACTTCGCGACTACATATTTTCAGCCTTTGATGCAGAGTCAAAATATATAAAAAGGGCTTCATAATGTTGAAAGAAATTCTGACTTCTGACAATTATTGGCGAAGATACATCCGTTTGAATTTGGGAAAAGAAACTTAAACCGCCAATATTTCGAAATGACTTCGAGACTACATATTTTCAGCTTTTGATGCAGAATCAAAATATATAAAAAGGGGTTCATAATGTTGAAAGAAATTCTAACTTCTGACAATTATTGGCGAAGATACATCCGTTTGAATTTGGAAACAGAAACTTAAAACATCAATTTCTCGAAATGACTTCGAGACTACATATTTTCAGCTTTTGATGCAGAATCAAAATATATAAAAAGGGCTTCATAATGTTGAAAGACATTCTAAGTTCTGACAATTATTGGCGAAGATACATCCATTTGAATTTGGAAACAGAAACTTAAAGCGTCAATTTCTCGAATTGACTTCGAGACTACATATTTTCAGCTTTTGATGCAGAGTGAAAATATATAAAAAAGGGCTTCATAATGTTGAAAGAAATTCTAACCTTCTGACAATAATTGGGTGAAGATACTTCCCGTTTGCATTTGGAAACAGAAACTTAAAACGTCAATTTCTCGAAATGACTTCGAGACTACATATTTTCAGCTTTTGATGCGGAATCAAAATATATAAAAAGGGCTTCATAATGTTGAAAGAAATTCTGACTTCTGACAATTATTGGCGAAGATACATCCGTTTGAATTTGGGAAAAGAAACTTAAACCGCCAATATCTCGAAATGACTTCGAGACTACATATTTTCAGCTTTTGATGCAGAATCAAAATATATAAAAAGGGGTTCATAATGTTGAAAGAAATTCTGACTTCTGACAATTATTGGCGAAGATACATCCGTTTGAATTTGGGAAAATAAACTTAAAACGACAATATCTCGAAATGACTTCGAGACTACATATTTTCAGCTTTTGATGCAGAATCAAAGTATATAAAAAGGGGTTCATAATTTTGCAAGAAATTCTAACTTCTGACAATTATTGGCGAAGATACATCCGTTTGAATTTGGAAACAAAAACTTAAAACGTCAATTTCGCGAAATGACTTCGCGACTACATATTTTCAGCTTTTGATGCAGAATCAAAATATATAAAAAGGGCTTCATAATGTTGAAAGAAATTCTAACTTCTGACAATTATTGGCGAAGATACATCCGTTTGAATTTGGAAACAGAAACTTAAAACGTCAATTTCTCGAAATGACTTCGAGACTACATATTTTCA
The DNA here is from genome assembly GCF_018153295.1 of Drosophila grimshawi. Classification (NCBI taxonomy): domain Eukaryota; kingdom Metazoa; phylum Arthropoda; class Insecta; order Diptera; family Drosophilidae; genus Drosophila; species Drosophila grimshawi. The sequence goes on along the minus strand of NW_025063784.1, from coordinate 16,451 downwards.
GCTTTTGATGCAGAATCAAAATAGATAAAAAGGGCTTCATAATGTTGAAAGAAATTCTAACTTCTGACAATTATTGGCGAAGATACATCCGTTTGAATTTGGAAACAGAAACTTAAAACGTCAATTTCTCGAAAATGACTTTCGCGATTACATATTTTCAGCTTTTGATGCAGAGTCCAAAATATATAAAAAAGGGCTTCACTAATGTTGAAAGAAATTCTAACTTCTGACAATTATTGGCGAAGATACATCCCGTTTTGAATTTGGAAACAGAAAACTTAAAACGTCAATTTCTCGAAATGACTTCGAGAACTACATATTTTCAGCTTTTGATGCAGAGTCAAAATATGTAAAAAGGGCTTCATAATGTTGAAAGAAATTCTAACTTCTGACAATTATTGGCGAAGATACATCCGGTTGAATTTGGAAACAGAAACTTAAAACGTCAATTTCTCGAAATGACTTCGCGACTACATATTTTCAGCCTTTGATGCAGAGTCAAAATATATAAAAAGGGCTTCATAATGTTGAAAGAAATTCTGACTTCTGACAATTATTTGCGAAGATACATCCGTTTGAATTTGGGAAAAGAAACTTAAACCGCCAATATCTCGAAATGACTTCGAGACTACATATTTTCAGCTTTTGATGCAGAATCAAAATATATTAAAAGGGATTCATAATGTTGAAAGAAATTCTAACTTCTGACAATTATTGGCGAAGATACATCCGTTTGAATTTGGAAACCGAAACTTAAAACGTCAATTTCTCGAAATGACTTCGAGACTACATATTTTCAGCTTTTGATGCAGAGTGAAAATATATAAAAAGGGCTTCATAATGTTGAAAGAAATTCTAACTTCTGACAATTATTGGCGAAGATACATCCGTTTGAATTTGGAAACAGAAACTTAAAACGTCGATTTCTCGAAATGACTTCACGACTACATATTTTCAGCTTTTGATGCAGAGTCAAAATATATAAAAGGGGCTTCATAATGTTGAAAGAAATTCTAACTTTTGACAATTATTGGCGAAGATACCCGTTTGAATTTGGAAACAGAAACTTAAAACGTCAATTTCGCGAAATGACTTCGAGACTACATATTTTCAGCTTTTGATGCAGAGTCAAAATATGTAAAAAGGGCTTCATAATGTTGAAAGAAATTCTAACTTCTGACAATTATTGGCGAAGATACATCCGTTTGAATTTGGAAACAGAAACTTAAAACGTCAATTTCTCGAAATGACTTCGATACTACATATTTTCAGCTTTTGATGCAGAATCAAAATATATAAAAAGGGCTTCATAATGTTGAAAGAAATTCTGACTTCTGACAATTATTGGCGAAGATACATCCATTTGAATTTGGAAACACAAACTTAAAGCGTCAATTTCTCGAAATGACTTCGAGACTACATATTTTCAGCTTTTGATGCAGAATCAAAATATATAAAAAGGGCTTCTTAACGTTGAAATAAATTCTAACTTCTGACAATTATTGGCGAAGATACATCCATTTGAATTTGGAAACAGAAACTTAAAACGTCAATTTCTCGAAATGACTTCGATACTACGTATTTTCAGCTTTTGATGCACAGTCAAAATATATAAAAAGGGCTTCATAATGTTGAAAGAAATTCTAACTTCTGACAATTATTGGCGGAGATACATCCATTTGAATTTGGAAACAGAAACTTAAAACGTCAATTTCTCGAAATGACTTCGAGACTACATATTTCAGCTTTTGATGCAGAATCAAAATATATAAAAAGGGCTTCATAATGTTGAAAGAAATTCTAACTTCTGACAATTATTGGCGAAGATACATCCGTTTGAATTTGGAAACTGAAACTTAAAACGTCAATTTCTCGAAATGACTTCGAGACTACATATTTTCAGCTTTTGATGCAGGGTCAAAATATATAAAAAGGGCTTCATAATGTTGAAAGAAATTCTAACTGCTGACAATTATTGGCGAAGATACATCCGTTTGAATTTGGAAACCGAAACTTAAAACGTCAATTTCTCGAAATGACTTCGCGACTACATATTTTCAGCTTTTGATGCAGAGTCAAAATATATAAAAAGGGCTTCATAATGTTGAAAGAAATTCTAACTTCTGACAATTATTGGCAAAGATACATCCATTTGAATTTGGAAACAGAAACTTAAAACGTCGATTTCTCGAAATGACTTCAAGACTACATATTTTCAGCTTTTGATGCAGAATCAAAATATATAAAAAGGGCTTCATAATGTTGAAAGAAATTCTGAACTTCTGACAATTATTGGCGAAGATACATCCGTTTGAATTTGGAAACAGAAACTTAAAACGTCAATTTCTCGAAATGACTTCGAGACTACATATTTTCAGCTTTTGATGCAGAATCAAAATATATAAAAAGGGCTTCATAATGTTGAAAGAAATTCTAACTTCTGACAATTATTGGCGAAGATACATCCATTTGAATTTGGAAACCGAAACTTAAAACGTCAATTTCTCGAAATGACTTCGAGACTACATATTTTCAGCTTTTGATGCAGAGTCAAAATATATAAAAAGGGCTTCATAATGTTGAAAGAAATTCTAACTTCTGACAATTATTGGCGAAGATACATCCGTTTGAATTTGGAAACAGAAACTTAAAACGTCAATTTCTCGAAATGACTTCAAGACGACATATTTTCAGCTTTTGATGCAGAATCAAAATATATAAAAAGGGCTTCATAATGTTGAAAGAAATTCTAACTTCTGACAATTATTGGCGAAGATACATCCGTTTGAATTTGGAAACAGAAACTTAAAACGTCAATTTCTCGAAATGACTTCGAGACTACATATTTTCAGCTTTTGATGCAGAGTCAAAATATATAAAAAGGGCTTCATAATGTTGAAAGAAATTCTAACTTCTGACAATTATTGGCGAAGATACATCCGTTTGAATTTGGAAACAGAAACTTAAAACGTCAATTTCTCGAAATGACTTCGAGACTACAACTTGATGCGAATCAAAATATAAAAAAGGGCTCATAATGTGAAAAAATCTAACTTGAAAGACTTCAAGACTACATATTTTCAGCTTTTGATGCAGAAGTCAAAATATATAAAAAGGGCTTCATAATGTTGAAAGAAATTCTAACTTCTGACAATTATTGGCGAAGATACATCCGTTTGAATTTGGAAACCGAAACTTAAAACGTCAATTTCTCGAAATGACTTCGCGACTACATATTTTCAGCTTTTGATGCAGAGTCAAAATATATAAAAAGGGCTTCATAATGTTGAAAGAAATTCTGACTTCTGACAATTATTGGCGAAGATACATCCGTTTGAATTTGGGAAAAGAAACTTAAAACGTCAATTTCTCGAAATGACTTCGAGACTACATATTTTCAGCTTTTGATGCAGAGTCAAAATATATAAAAAGGGCTTCATAATGTTGAAAGAAATTCTAACTGCTGACAATTATTGGCGAAGATACATCCGTTTGAATTTGGAAACCGAAACTTAAAACGTCAATTTCTCGAAATGACTTCGCGACTACATATTTTCAGCTTTTGATGCAGAGTCAAAATATATAAAAAGGGCTTCATAATGTTGAAAGAAATTCTAACTTCTGACAATTATTGGCGAAGATACATCCGTTTGAATTTGGAAACAGAAACTTAAAACGTCAATTTCTCGAAATGACTTCGAGACTACATATTTTCAGCTTTTGATGCAGAATCAAAATATATAAAAAGGGCTTCATAATGTTGAAAGAAATTCTAACTTCTGACAATTATTGGCGAAGATACATCCGTTTGAATTTGGAAACAGAAACTTAAAACGTCAATTTCTCGAAATGACTTCGAGACTACATATTTTCAGCTTTTGATGCAGAATCAAAATATATAAAAAGGGCTTCATAATGTTGAAAGAAATTCTAACTTCTGACAATTATTGGCGAAGATACATCCGTTTGAATTTGGAAACAGAAACTTAAAACGTCAATTTCTCGAAATGACTTCGAGACTACATATTTTCAGCTTTTGATGCAGAGTCAAAATATATAAAAAGGGCTTCATAATGTTGAAAGAAATTCTAACTTCTGACAATTATTGGCGAAGATACATCCGTTTGAATTTGGAAACAGAAACTTAAAACGTCAATTTCTCGAAATGACTTCGAGACTACATATTTTCAGCTTTTGATGCAGAGTCAAAATATATAAAAAGGGCTTCATAATGTTGAAAGAAATTCTAACTTCTGACAATTATTGGCGAAGATACATCCGTTTGAATTTGGAAACAGAAACTTAAAACGTCAATTTCTCGAAATGACTTCGAGACTACATATTTTCAGCTTTTGATGCAGAGTCAAAATATATAAAAAGGGCTTCATAATGTTGAAAGAAATTCTAACTTCTGACAATTATTGGCGAAGATACATCCGTTTGAATTTGGAAACAGAAACTTAAAACGTCAATTTCTCGAAATGACTTCGAGACTACATATTTTCAGCTTTTGATGCAGAGTCAAAATATATAAAAAGGGCTTCATAATGTTGAAAGAAATTCTAACTTCTGACAATTATTGGCGAAGATACATCCGTTTGAATTTGGAAACAGAAACTTAAAACGTCAATTTCTCGAAATGACTTCGAGACTACATATTTTCAGCTTTTGATGCAGAGTCAAAATATATAAAAAGGGCTTCATAATGTTGAAAGAAATTCTAACTTCTGACAATTATTGGCGAAGATACATCCGTTTGAATTTGGAAACAGAAACTTAAAACGTCAATTTCTCGAAATGACTTCGAGACTACATATTTTCAGCTTTTGATGCAGAGTCAAAATATATAAAAAGGGCTTCATAATGTTGAAAGAAATTCTAACTTCTGACAATTATTGGCGAAGATACATCCGTTTGAATTTGGAAACAGAAACTTAAAACGTCAATTTCTCGAAATGACTTCGAGACTACATATTTTCAGCTTTTGATGCAGAGTCAAAATATATAAAAAGGGCTTCATAATGTTGAAAGAAATTCTAACTTCTGACAATTATTGGCGAAGATACATCCGTTTGAATTTGGAAACAGAAACTTAAAACGTCAATTTCTCGAAATGACTTCGAGACTACATATTTTCAGCTTTTGATGCAGAGTCAAAATATATAAAAAGGGCTTCATAATGTTGAAAGAAATTCTAACTTCTGACAATTATTGGCGAAGATACATCCGTTTGAATTTGGAAACAGAAACTTAAAACGTCAATTTCTCGAAATGACTTTGAGACTACATATTTTCAGCTTTTGATGCAGAGTCAAAATATATAAAAAGGGCTTCATAATGTTGAAAGAAATTCTAACTTCTGACAATTATTGGCGAAGATACATCCGTTTGCATTTGGAAACAGAAACTTAAAACGTCAATTTCTCGAAATGACTTCGAGACTACATATTTTCAGCTTTTGATGCGGAATCAAAATATATAAAAAGGGCTTCATAATGTTGAAAGAAATTCTAACTTCTCGAAATGACTTCAAGACTACATATTTTCAGCTTTTGATGCAGAATCAAAATATATAAAAAGGGCTTCATAATGTTGAAAGAAATTCTAAGTGCTGACAATTATTGGCGAAGATACATCCGGTTGAATTTGGAAACCGAAACTTAAAACGTCAATTTCTCGAAATGACTTCGCGACTACATATTTTCAGCTTTTGATGCAGAGTCAAAATATATAAAAAGGGCTTCATAATGTTGAGAGAAATTCTGACTTCTGCCAATTATTGGCCAAGATACATCCGTTTGAATTTAGAAACCGAAACTTAAAACGTCAATTTCTCGAAATGACTTCGCGACTACATATTTTCAGCTTTTGATGCAGAGTCAAAATATATAAAAAGGGCTTCATAATGTTGAAAGAAATTCTAACTTCTGACAATTATTGGCGAAGATACATCCGTTTGAATTTGGAAACAGAAACTTAAAACGTCAATTTCTCGAAATGACTTCGAGACTACATATTTTCAGCTTTTGATGCAGAGTCAAAATATATAAAAAGGGCTTCATAATGTTGAAAGAAATTCTAACTTCTGACAATTATTGGCGAAGATACATCCGTTTGAATTTGGAAACAGAAACTTAAAACGTCAATTTCTCGAAATGACTTCGAGACTACATATTTTCAGCTTTTGATGCAGAATCAAAATATATAAAAAGGGCTTCATAATGTTGAAAGAAATTCTAACTGCTGACAATTATTGGCGAAGATACATCCGTTTGAATTTGGAAACCGAAACTTAAAACGTCAATTTCTCGAAATGACTTCGCGACTACATATTTTCAGCTTTTGATGCAGAGTCAAAATATATAAAAAGGGCTTCATAATGTTGAAAGAAATTCTAACTTCTGACAATTATTGGCGAAGATACATCCGTTTGAATTTGGAAACAGAAACTTAAAACGTCAATTTCTCGAAATGACTTCGAGACTACATATTTTCAGCTTTTGATGCAGAGTCAAAATATATAAAAAGGGCTTCATAATGTTGAAAGAAATTCTAACTTCTGACAATTATTGGCGAAGATACATCCGTTTGAATTTGGAAACAGAAACTTAAAACGTCAATTTCTCGAAATGACTTCGAGACTACATATTTTCAGCTTTTGATGCAGAATCAAAATATATAAAAAGGGCTTCATAATGTTGAAAGAAATTCTAACTTCTGACAATTATTGGCGAAGATACATCCGTTTGAATTTGGAAACAGAAACTTAAAACGTCAATTTCTCGAAATGACTTCGAGACTACATATTTTCAGCTTTTGATGCAGAGTCAAAATATATAAAAAGGGCTTCATAATGTTGAAAGAAATTCTAACTTCTGACAATTATTGGCGAAGATACATCCGTTTGAATTTGGAAACAGAAACTTAAAACGTCAATTTCTCGAAATGACTTCGAGACTACATATTTTCAGCTTTTGATGCAGAGTCAAAATATATAAAAAGGGCTTCATAATGTTGAAAGAAATTCTAACTTCTGACAATTATTGGCGAAGATACATCCGTTTGAATTTGGAAACAGAAACTTAAAACGTCAATTTCTCGAAATGACTTCGAGACTACATATTTTCAGCTTTTGATGCAGAGTCAAAATATATAAAAAGGGCTTCATAATGTTGAAAGAAATTCTAACTTCTGACAATTATTGGCGAAGATACATCCGTTTGAATTTGGAAACAGAAACTTAAAACGTCAATTTCTCGAAATGACTTCGAGACTACATATTTTCAGCTTTTGATGCAGAGTCAAAATATATAAAAAGGGCTTCATAATGTTGAAAGAAATTCTAACTTCTGACAATTATTGGCGAAGATACATCCGTTTGAATTTGGAAACAGAAACTTAAAACGTCAATTTCTCGAAATGACTTCGAGACTACATATTTTCAGCTTTTGATGCAGAGTCAAAATATATAAAAAGGGCTTCATAATGTTGAAAGAAATTCTAACTTCTGACAATTATTGGCGAAGATACATCCGTTTGAATTTGGAAACAGAAACTTAAAACGTCAATTTCTCGAAATGACTTCGCGACTACATATTTTCAGCTTTTGATGCAGAGTCAAAATATATAAAAAGGGCTTCATAATGTTGAAAGAAATTCTAACTTCTGACAATTATTGGCGAAGATACATCCGTTTGAATTTGGAAACAGAAACTTAAAACGTCAATTTCTCGAAATGACTTCGAGACTACATATTTTCAGCTTTTGATGCAGAATCAAAATATATAAAAAGGGGTTCATAATGTTGAAAGAAATTCTAACTTCTGACAATTATTGGCGAAGATACATCCGTTTGAATTTGGAAACAGAAACTTAAAACGTCAATTTCTCGAAATGACTTCGCGACTACATATTTTCAGCTTTTGATGCAGAGTCAAAATATATAAAAAGGGCTTCATAATGTTGAAAGAAATTCTAACTTCTGACAATTATTGGCGAAGATACATCCGTTTGAATTTGGAAACAGAAACTTAAAACGTCAATTTCTCGAAATGACTTCGAGACTACATATTTTCAGCTTTTGATGCAGAGTCAAAATATATAAAAAGGGCTTCATAATGTTGAAAGAAATTCTAACTTCTGACAATTATTGGCGAAGATACATCCGTTTGAATTTGGAAACCGAAACTTAAAACGTCAATTTCTCGAAATGACTTCGCGACTACATATTTTCAGCTTTTGATGCAGAGTCAAAATATATAAAAAGGGCTTCATAATGTTGAAAGAAATTCTAACTTCTGACAATTATTGGCGAAGATACATCCGTTTGAATTTGGAAACAGAAACTTAAAACGCCAATTTCTCGAAATGACTTCGAGACTACATATTTTCAGCTTTTGATGCAGAATCAAAATATATAAAAAGGGCTTCATAATGTTGAAAGAAATTCTAACTTCTGACAATTATTGGCGAAGATACATCCGTTTGAATTTGGAAACAGAAACTTAAAACGTCAATTTCTCGAAATGACTTCGAGACTACATATTTTCAGCTTTTGATGCAGAGTCAAAATATATAAAAAGGGCTTCATAATGTTGAAAGAAATTCTAACTTCTGACAATTATTGGCGAAGATACATCCGTTTGAATTTGGAAACCGAAACTTAAAACGTCAATTTCTCGAAATGACTTCGAGACTACATATTTTCAGCTTTTGATGCAGAGTCAAAATATATAAAAAGGGCTTCATAATGTTGAGAGAAATTCTAACTTCTGACAATTATTGGCGAAGATACATCCGTTTGAATTTGGAAACAGAAACTTAAAACGTCAATTTCTCGAAATGACTTCGAGACTACATATTTTCAGCTTTTGATGCAGAGTCAAAATATATAAAAAGGGCTTCATAATGTTGAAAGAAATTCTAAGTTCTGACAATTATTGGCGAAGATACATCCGTTTGAATTTGGAAACAGAAACTTAAAACGTCAATTTCTCGAAATGACTTCGAGACTACATATTTTCAGCTTTTGATGCAGAGTCAAAATATATAAAAAGGGCTTCATAATGTTGAAAGAAATTCTAACTTCTGACAATTATTGGCGAAGATACATCCGTTTGAATTTGGAAACAGAAACTTAAAACGTCAATTTCTCGAAATGACTTTGAGACTACATATTTTCAGCTTTTGATGCAGAGTCAAAATATATAAAAAGGGCTTCATAATGTTGAAAGAAATTCTAACTTCTGACAATTATTGGCGAAGATACATCCGTTTGAATTTGGAAACAGAAACTTAAAACGTCAATTTCTCGAAATGACTTCAAGACTACATATTTTCAGCTTTTGATGCAGAATCAAAATATATAAAAAGGGCTTCATAATGTTGAAAGAAATTCTAACTGCTGACAATTATTGGCGAAGATACATCCGGTTGAATTTGGAAACCGAAACTTAAAACGTCAATTTCTCGAAATGACTTCGCGACTACATATTTTCAGCTTTTGATGCAGAGTCAAAATATATAAAAAGGGCTTCATAATGTTGAAAGAAATTCTGACTTCTGACAATTATTGGCAAAGATACATCCGTTTGAATTTGGAAAAAGAAACTTAAAACGCCAATATCTCGAAATGACTTCGAGACTACATATTTTCAGCTTTTGATGCAGAATCAAAATATATAAAAAGGGCTTCATAATGTTGAAAGAAATTCTAACTTCTGACAATTATTGGCGAAGATACATCCGTTTGAATTTGGAAACAGAAACTTAAAACGTCAATTTCTCGAAATGACTTCGCGACTACATATTTTCAGCTTTTGATGCAGAGTCAAAATATATAAAAAGGGCTTCATAATGTTGAAAGAAATTCTAACTTCTGACAATTATTGGCGAAGATACATCCGTTTGAATTTGGAAACAGAAACTTAAAACGTCAATTTCTCGAAATGACTTCGAGACTACATATTTTCAGCTTTTGATGCAGAGTCAAAATATATAAAAAGGGCTTCATAATGTTGAGAGAAATTCTGACTTCTGACAATTATTGGCGAAGATACATCCGTTTGAATTTGGAAACAGAAACTTAAAACGTCAATTTCTCGAAATGACTTCGAGACTACATATTTTCAGCTTTTGATGCAGAGTCAAAATATATAAAAAGGGCTTCATAATGTTGAAAGAAATTCTAAGTGCTGACAATTATTGGCGAAGATACATCCGGTTGAATTTGGAAACCGAAACTTAAAACGTCAATTTCTCGAAATGACTTCGCGACTACATATTTTCAGCTTTTGATGCAGAGTCAAAATATATAAAAAGGGCTTCATAATGTTGAGAGAAATTCTGACTTCTGACAATTATTGGCGAAGATACATCCGTTTGAATTTGGAAACAGAAACTTAAAACGTCAATTTCTCGAAATGACTTTGAGACTACATATTTTCAGCTTTTGATGCAGAGTCAAAATATATAAAAAGGGCTTCATAATGTTGAAAGAAATTCTAACTTCTGACAATTATTGGCGAAGATACATCCGTTTGCATTTGGAAACAGAAACTTAAAACGTCAATTTCTCGAAATGACTTCGAGACTACATATTTTCAGCTTTTGATGCAGAATCAAAATATATAAAAAGGGCTTCATAATGTTGAAAGAAATTCTAACTGCTGACAATTATTGGCGAAGATACATCCGGTTGAATTTGGAAACCGAAACTTAAAACGTCAATTTCTCGAAATGACGTCGCGACTACATATTTTCAGCTTTTGATGCAGAGTCAAAATATATAAAAAGGGCTTCATAATGTTGAAAGAAATTCTGACTTCTGACAATTATTGGCAAAGATACATCCGTTTGAATTTGGGAAAAGAAACTTAAACCGCCAATATCTCGAAATGACTTCGAGACTACATATTTTCAGCTTTTGATGCAGAATCAAAATATATAAAAAGGGGTTCATAATGTTGAAAGAAATTCTAACTTCTGACAATTATTGGCGAAGATACATCCGTTTGAATTTGGAAACAGAAACTTAAAACGTCAATTTCTCGAAATGACTTCGCGATTACATATTTTCAGCTTTTGATGCAGAATCAAAATATATAAAAAGGGCTTCATAATGTTGAAAGAAATTCTAACTTCTGACAATTATTGGCGAAGATACATCCGTTTGAATTTGGAAACAGAAACTTAAAACGTCAATTTCTCGAAATGACTTCGAGACTACATATTTTCAGCTTTTGATGCAGAGTCAAAATATATAAAAAGGGCTTCATAATGTTGAGAGAAATTCTGACTTCTGACAATTATTGGCGAAGATACATCCGTTTGAATTTGGAAACAGAAACTTAAAACGTAGATTTCTCGAAATGACTTTGAGACTACATATTTTCAGCTTTTGATGCAGAGTCAAAATATATAAAAAGGGCTTCATAATGTTGAAAGAAATTCTAACTGCTGACAATTATTGGCGAAGATACATCCGTTTGAATTTGGAAACCGAAACTTAAAACGTTAATTTCTCGAAATGACTTCGCGACTACATATTTTCAGCTTTTGATGCAGAGTCAAAATATATAAAAAGGGCTTCATAATGTTGAGAGAAATTCTGACTTCTGACAATTATTGGCGAAGATACATCCGTTTGAATTTGGAAACAGAAACTTAAAACGTCAATTTCTCGAAATGACTTTGAGACTACATATTTTCAGCTTTTGATGCAGAGTCAAAATATATAAAAAGGGGTTCATAATGTTGAAAGAAATTCTAACTTCTGACAATTATTGGTGAAGATACATCCGTTTGCATTTGGAAACAGAAACTTAAAACGTCAATTTCTCGAAATGACTTCAAGACTACATATTTTCAGCTTTTGATGCAGAATCAAAATATATAAAAAGGGCTTCATAATGTTGAAAGAAATTCTAACTTCTGACAATTATTGGCGAAGATACATCCGTTTGAATTTGGAAACCGAAACTTAAAACGTCAATTTCTCGAAATGACGTCGCGACTACATATTTTCAGCTTTTGATGCAGAGTCAAAATATATAAAAAGGGCTTCATAATGTTGAAAGAAATTCTAACTTCTGACAATTATTGGCGAAGATACATCCGTTTGAATTTGGGAAAAGAAACTTAAAACGTCAATTTCTCGAAATGACTTCGAGACTACATATTTTCAGCTTTTGATGCAGAATCAAAATAGATAAAAAGGGCTTCATAATGTTGAAAGAAATTCTAACTTCTGACAATTATTGGCGAAGATACATCCGTTTGAATTTGGGAACAGAGACTTAAAACGTCTATTTCTCGAAATGACTTCGCGATTACATATTTTCAGCTTTTGATGCAGAGTCAAAATATATAAAAAGGGCTTCATAATGTTGAAAGAAATTCTGACTTCTGACAATTATTGGCGAAGATACATCCGTTTGAATTTGGAGACAGAAACTTAAAACGTCGATTACTCGTAATGACTTCGAGTCTACATATTTTCAGCTTTTGATGCAGAATCAAAATATATAAAAAGGGGCTTCATAATGTTGAAAGAAATTCTAACTTCTGACTATGATTCGCGAAGATACATCCGTTTGTATTGTGAACCAGAAACTTAAAACGTCAATTTCTCGAAAGGACTTCGAGACTACATATTTTCAGCTTTTGATGCAGAATCAAAATATATAAAAAGGGCTTCATAATGTTGAAAGAAATTCTAAGTGCTGACAATTATTGGCGAAGATACATCCGGTTGAATTTGGAAACCGAAACTTAAAACGTCAATTTCTCGAAATGACTTCGCGACTACATATTTTCAGCTTTTGATGCAGAGTCAAAATATATAAAAAGGGCTTCATAATGTTGAGAGAAATTCTGACTTCTGACAATTATTGGCGAAGATACATCCGTTTGAATTTGGAAACAGAAACTTAAAACGTAGATTTCTCGAAATGACTTTGAGACTACATATTTTCAGCTTTTGATGCAGAGTCAAAATATATAAAAAGGGCTTCATAATGTTGAAAGAAATTCTAACTTCTGACAATTATTGGTGAAGATACATCCGTTTGCATTTGGAAACAGAAACTTAAAACGTCAATTTCTCGAAATGACTTCAAGACTACATATTTTCAGCTTTTGATGCAGAATTAAAATATATAAAAAGGGCTTCATAATGTTGAAAGAAATTCTAACTGCTGACAATTATTGGCGAAGATACATCCGGTTGAATTTGGAAACCGAAACTTAAAACGTCAATTTCTCGAAATGACGTCGCGACTACATATTTTCAGCCTTTGATGCAGAGTCAAAATATATAAAAAGGGCTTCATAATGTTGAAAGAAATTCTGACTTCTGACAATTATTGGCAAAGATACATCCGTTTGAATTTGGGAAAAGAAACTTAAACCGCCAATATCTCGAAATGACTTCGAGACTACATATTTTCAGCTTTTGATGCAGAATCAAAATATATAAAAAGGGGTTCATAATGTTGAAAGAAATTCTAACTTCTGACAATTATTGGCGAAGATACATCCGTTTGAATTTGGAAACAGAAACTTAAAACGTCAATTTCTCGAAATGACTTCGCGATTACATATTTTCAGCTTTTGATGCAGAGTCAAAATATATAAAAAGGGCTTCATAATGTTGAAAGAAATTCTAACTTCTGGCAATTATTGGCGAAGATACATCCGTTTGAATTTGGAAACAGAAACTTAAAACGTCCATTTCTCGAAATGACTTCGAGACTACATATTTCCAGCTTTTGATGCAGAGTCAAAATATATAAAAAGGGCTTCATAATGTTGAGAGAAATTCTGACTTCTGACAATTATTGGCGAAGATACATCCGTTTGAATTTGGAAACAGAAACTTAAAACGTAGATTTCTCGAAATGACTTTGAGACTACATATTTTCAGCTTTTGATGCAGAGTCAAAATATATAAAAAGGGCTTCATAATGTTGAAAGAAATTCTAACTTCTGGCAATTATTGGCGAAGATACATCCGTTTGAATTTGGAAACAGAAACTTAAAACGTCAATTTCTCGAAATGACTTCGAGACTACATATTTTCAGCTTTTGATGCAGAGTCAAAATATATAAAAAGGGCTTCATAATGTTGAGAGAAATTCTGACTTCTGACAATTATTGGCGAAGATACATCCGTTTGAATTTGGAAACAGAAACTTAAAACGTAGATTTCTCGAAATGACTTTGAGACTACATATTTTCAGCTTTTGATGCAGAGTCAAAATATATAAAAAGGGCTTCATAATGTTGAAAGAAATTCTAAGTGCTGACAATTATTGGCGAAGATACATCCGGTTGAATTTGGAAACCGAAACTTAAAACGTCAATTTCTCGAAATGACTTCGCGACTACATATTTTCAGCTTTTGATGCAGAGTCAAAATATATAAAAAGGGCTTCATAATGTTGAGAGAAATTCTGACTTCTGACAATTATTGGCGAAGATACATCCGTTTGAATTTGGAAACAGAAACTTAAAACGTAGATTTCTCGAAATGACTTTGAGACTACATATTTTCAGCTTTTGATGCAGAGTCAAAATATATAAAAAGGGCTTCATAATGTTGAAAGAAATTCTAACTTCTGACAATTATTGGTGAAGATACATCCGTTTGCATTTGGAAACAGAAACTTAAAACGTCAATTTCTCGAAATGACTTCAAGACTACATATTTTCAGCTTTTGATGCAGAATTAAAATATATAAAAAGGGCTTCATAATGTTGAAAGAAATTCTAACTGCTGACAATTATTGGCGAAGATACATCCGGTTGAATTTGGAAACCGAAACTTAAAACGTCAATTTCTCGAAATGACGTCGCGACTACATATTTTCAGCCTTTGATGCAGAGTCAAAATATATAAAAAGGGCTTCATAATGTTGAAAGAAATTCTGACTTCTGACAATTATTGGCGAAGATACATCCGTTTGAATTTGGGGAAAGAAACTTAAACCGCCAATATCTCGAAATGACTTCGAGACTACATATTTTCAGCTTTTGATGCAGAATCAAAATATATAAAAAGGGGTTCATAATGTTGAAAGAAATTCTAACTTCTGACAATTATTGGCGAAGATACATCCGTTTGAATTTGGAAACAGAAACTTAAAACGTCAATTTCTCGAAATGACTTCGCGATTACATATTTTCAGCTTTTGATGCAGAGTCAAAATATATAAAAAGGGCTTCATAATGTTGAAAGAAATTCTAACTTCTGACAATTATTGGCGAAGATACATCCGTTTGAATTTGGAAACCGAAACTTAAAACGTCAATTTCTCGAAATGACGTCGCGACTACATATTTTCAGCCTTTGATGCAGAGTCAAAATATATAAAAAGGGCTTCATAATGTTGAAAGAAATTCTGACTTCTGACAATTATTGGCAAAGATACATCCGTTTGAATTTGGGAAAAGAAACTTAAACCGCCAATATCTCGAAATGACTTCGAGACTACATATTTTCAGCTTTTGATGCAGAATCAAAATATATAAAAAGGGGTTCATAATGTTGAAAGAAATTCTAACTTCTGACAATTATTGGCGAAGATACATCCGGTTGAATTTGGAAACCGAAACTTAAAACGTCAATTTCTCGAAATGACGTCGCGACTACATATTTTCAGCCTTTGATGCAGAGTCAATATATATAAAAAGGGCTTCATAATGTTGAAAGAAATTCTGACTTCTGACAATTATTGGCAAAGATACATCCGTTTGAATTTGGGAAAAGAAACTTAAACCGCCAATATCTCGAAATGACTTCGAGACTACATATTTTCAGCTTTTGATGCAGAATCAAAATATATAAAAAGGGGTTCATAATGTTGAAAGAAATTCTAACTTCTGACAATTATTGGCGAAGATACATCCGTTTGAATTTGGAAACAGAAACTTAAAACGTCAATTTCTCGAAATGACTACGCGATTACATATTTTCAGCTTTTGATGCAGAGTCAAAATATATAAAAAGGGCTTCATAATGTTGAAAGAAATTCTAACTTCTGGCAATTATTGGCGAAGATACATCCGTTTGAATTTGGAAACAGAAACTTAAAACGTCCATTTCTCGAAATGACTTCGAGACTACATATTTTCAGCTTTTGATGCAGAGTCAAAATATATAAAAAGGGCTTCATAATGTTGAGAGAAATTCTGACTTCTGACAATTATTGGCGAAGATACATCCGTTTGAATTTGGAAACAGAAACTTAAAACGTAGATTTCTCGAAATGACTTTGAGACTACATATTTTCAGCTTTTGATGCAGAGTCAAAATATATAAAAAGGGCTTCATAATGTTGAAAGAAATTCTAACTTCTGGCAATTATTGGCGAAGATACATCCGTTTGAATTTGGAAACAGAAACTTAAAACGTCAATTTCTCGAAATGACTTCGAGACTACATATTTTCA
>NW_025063783.1:0-10351 GCF_018153295.1 Drosophila grimshawi | reverse complement strand
CAGATTTTGATGCAGGGTCAAAATATATAAAAAGGGCTTCATAATGTTGAAAGAAATTCTGACTTCTGACAATTATTGGCGAAGATACATCCGTTTGAATTTGGAAACCGAAACTTAAAACGTCAATTTCTCGAAAGGACTTCGCGACTACATATTTTCAGCTTTTGATGCAGAGTCAAAATATATAAAAAGGGCTTCATAATGTTGAAAGAAATTCTGACTTCTGACAATTATTGGCGAAGATACATCCGTTTGAATTTGGAAACAGAAACTTAAAAAGTCAATTTCTCGAAATGACTTCGAGACTACATATTTTCAGCTTTTGATGCAGAATCAAAATATATAAAAAGGGCTTCATAATGTTGAAAGAAATTCTAACTTCTGACAATTATTGGCGAAGATACATCCGTTTGAATTTGGAAACAGAAACTTAAAACGTCAATTTCTCGAAATGACTTCGAGACTACATATTTTCAGCTTTTGATGCAGAATCAAAATATATAAAAGGGCTTCATAATGTTGAAAGAAATTCTAACTTCTGACAATTATTGGCGAATATACATCCGTTTGAATTTGGAAACAGAAATTTAAAACGTCAATTTCTCGAAATGACTTCGAGACTACATATTTTCAGCTTTTGATGCACAGTCAAAATATATAAAAAGGGCTTCATAATGTTGAAAGAAATTCTAACTTCTGACAATTATTGGCGAAGATACATCCGTTTGAAGTTGGAAACAGAAACTTAAGCCGCCAATATCTCGAAATGACTTCGAGACTACATATTTTCAGCTTTTGATGCAGAATCAAAATATATAAAAAGGGCTTCATAATGTTGAAAGAAATTCTAACTTCTGACAATTATTGGCGAAGATACATCCATTTGAATTTGGAAACAGAAACTTGAAACGTCAATTTCTCGAAATGACTTCGAGACTACATATGTTCAGCTTTTGATGCAGAATCAAAATATATAAAAAGGGCTTCATAATGTTGAAAGAAATTCTAACTTCTGACAATTATTGGCGAAGATACATCCGTTTGAATTTGGAAACAGAGACTTAAAACGTCGATTTCTCGAAATGACTTCGAGACTACATATTTTCAGATTTTGATGCAGGGTCAAAATATATAAAAAGGGCTTCATAATGTTGAAAGAAATTCTAACTTCTGACAATTATTGGCGAAGATACATCCATTTGAATTTGGAAACAGAAACTTAAAACGTCAATTTCTCGAAATGACTTCGAGACTACATATTTTCAGCTTTTGATGCAGAATCAAAATATATAAAATGGGCTTCATAATGTTGAAAGAAATTCTAACTTCTGACAATAATTGGCGAAGATACATCCGTTTGAATTTGGAAACAGAAACTTAAAACGTCAATTTCTCGAAATGACTTCGAGACTACATATTTTCAGCTTTTGATGCAGAATCAAAATATATAAAAAGGGCTTCATAATGCTGAAAGAAATTCTAACTTCTGACAATAATTGGCGAAGATACATCCGTTTGAATTTGGAAACAGAAACTTAAAACGTCAATATCTCGAAATGACTTCGAGACTACATATTTTCAGCTTTTGATGCAGAATCAAAATATATAAAAAGGGCTTCATAATGCTGAAACAAATTCTAACTTCTGACAATTATTGGCGAAGATACATCCGTTTGAATTTGGAAACAGAAACTTAAAACGTCAATTTCTCGAAATGACTTCGAGACTACATATTTTCAGCTTTTGATGCAGAGTCAAAATATATAAAAAGGGCTTCATAATGTTGAAAGAAATTCTAACTTCTGACAATTATTGGCGAAGATACATCCGTTTGAATTTGGAAACAGAAACTTAAAACGTCAATTTCTCGAAATGACTTCGAGACTACATATTTTCAGCTTTTGATGCAGAGTCAAAATATATAAAAAGGGCTTCATAATGTTGAAAGAAATTCTAACTTCTGACAATTATTGGCGAAGATACATCCGTTTGAATTTGGAAACAGAAACTTAAAACGTCAATTTCTCGAAATGACTTCGAGACTACATATTTTCAGCTTTTGATGCAGAGTCAAAATATATAAAAAGGGCTTCATAATGTTGAAAGAAATTCTAACTTCTGACAATTATTGGCGAAGATACATACGTTTGAATTTGGAAACAGAAACTTAAAACGTCAAGTTCTCGAAATGACTTCGAGACTACATATTTTCAGCTTTTGATGCATAGTCAAAATATATAAAAAGGGCTTCATAATGTTGAAAGAAATTCTAACTTCTGACAATTATTGGCGAAGATACATCCGTTTGAATTTGGAAACAGAAACTTAAAACGTCAATTTCTCGAAATGACTTCGAGACTACATATTTTCAGCTTTTGATGCAGAGTCAAAATATATAGAAAGGGCTTCATAATGTTGAAAGAAATTCTAACTTCTGACAATTATTGGCGAAGATACATCCGTTTGAATTTGGAAACAGAAACTTAAAACGTCAATTTCTCGAAATGACTTCGAGACTAGATATTTTCAGCTTTTGATGCATAGTCAAAATATATAAAAAGGGCTTCATAATGTTGAAAGAAATTCTAACTTCTGACAATTATTGGCGAAGATACATACGTTTGAATTTGGAAACAGAAACTTAAAACGTCAATTTCTCGAAATGGCTTCGAGACTACATATTTTCAGATTTTGATGCAGGGTCAAAATATATAAAAAGGGCTTCATAATGTTGAAAGAAATTCTAACTGCTGACAATTATTGGCGAAGATACATCCGTTTGAATTTGGAAACCGAAACTTAAAACGTCAATTTCTCGAAATGACTTCGCGACTACATAATTTCAGCTTTTGATGCAGAGTCAAAATATATAAAAAGGGCTTCATAATGTTGAAAGAAATTCTAACTTCTGACAATTATTGGCGAAGATACATCCGTTTGAATTTGGAAACAGAAACTTAAAACGTCAATTTCTCGAAATGACTTCGAGACTACATATTTTCAGCTTTTGATGCAGGGTCAAAATATATAAAAAGGGCTTCATAATGTTGAAAGAAATTCTAACTTCTGACAATTATTGGCGAAGATACATCCGTTTGAATTTGGAAACAGAAACTTAAAACGTCAATTTCTCGAAATGACTTCGAGACTACATATTTTCAGCTTTTGATGCAGAATCAAAATATATAAAAAGGGCTTCATAATGTTGAAAGAAATTCTAACTTCTGACAATTATTGGCGAATATACATCCGTTTGAATTTGGAAACCGAAACTTAAAACGTCAATTTCTCGAAATGACTTCGCGACTACATATTTTCAGCTTTTGATGCACAGTCAAAATATATAAAAAGGGCTTCATAATGTTGAAAGAAATTCCAACTTCTGACAATTATTGGCGAAGATACATCCGTTTGAAGTTGGAAACAGAAACTTAAAACGTCAATTTCGCGAAATGACTTCGAGACTACATATTTTCAGCTTTTGATGCAGAATCAAAATATATAAAAAGGGCTTCATAATGTTGAAAGAAATTCTAACTTCTGACAATTATTGGCGAAGATACATCCATTTGAATTTGGAAACAGAAACTTGAAACGTCAATTTCTCGAAATGACTTCGAGACTACATATGTTCAGCTTTTGATGCAGAATCAAAATATATAAAAAGGGCTTCATAATGTTGAAAGAAATTCTAACTTCTGACAATTATTGGCGAAGATACATCCGTTTGAATTTGGAAACACAGACTTAAAACGTCGATTTCTCGAAATGACTTCGAGACTACATATTTTCAGATTTTGATGCAGGGTCAAAATATATAAAAAGGGCTTCATAATGTTGAAAGAAATTCTAACTTCTGACAATTATTGGCGAAGATACATCCATTTGAATTTGGAAACAGAAACTTAAAACGTCAATTTCTCGAAATGACTTCGAGACTACATATTTTCAGCTTTTGATGCAGAATCAAAATATATAAAATGGGCTTCATAATGTTGAAAGAAATTCTAACTTCTGACAATTATTGGCGAAGATACATCCGTTTGAATTTGGAAACAGAAACTTAAAACGTAAATTTCTCGAAATGACTTCGAGACTACATATTTTCAGCTTTTGATGCAGAGTCAAAATATATAAAAAGGGCTTCATAATGTTGAAAGAAATTCTAACTTCTGACAATTATTGGCGAAGATACATCCGTTTGAATTTGGAAACCGAAACTTAAAACGTCAATTTCTCGAAATGACTTCAAGACTACATATTTTCAGCTTTTGATGCAGAGTCAAAATATATGAAAAGCGCTTCATAATGTTGAAAGAAATTCTGACTTCTGCCAATTATTGGCGACGTTACATCCGTTTGAATTTGGAAACAGAAACTTAAAACGTAAATTTCTCGAAATGACTTCGAGACTACATATTTTCAGCTTTTGATGCAGAGTCAAAATATATAAAAAGGGCTTCATAATGTTGAAAGAAATTCTAACTTCTGACAATTATTGGCGAAGATACATCCGTTTGAATTTGGAAACAGAAACTTAAAACGTCAAGTTCTCGAAATGACTTCGAGACTACATATTTTCAGCTTTTGATGCATAGTCAAAATATATAAAAAGGGCTTCATAATGTTGAAAGAAATTCTAACTTCTGACAATTATTGGCGAATATACATCCGTTTGAATTTGGAAACAGAAATTTAAAACGTCAATTTCTCGAAATGACTTCGAGACTACATATTTTCAGCTTTTGATGCACAGTCAAAATATATAAAAAGGGCTTCATAATGTTGAAAGAAATTCTAACTTCTGACAATTATTGGCGAAGATACATCCGTTTGAAGTTGGAAACAGAAACTTAAAACGTCAATTTCGCGAAATGACTTCGAGACTACATATTTTCAGCTTTTGATGCAGAATCAAAATATATAAAAAGGGCTTCATAATGTTGAAAGAAATTCTAACTTCTGACAATTATTGGCGAAGATACATCCATTTGAATTTGGAAACAGAAACTTGAAACGTCAATTTCTCGAAATGACTTCGAGACTACATATGTTCAGCTTTTGATGCAGAATCAAAATATATAAAAAGGGCTTCATAATGTTGAAAGAAATTCTAACTTCTGACAATTATTGGCGAAGATACATCCGTTTGAATTTGGAAACAGAGACTTAAAACGTCGATTTCTCGAAATGACTTCGAGACTACATATTTTCAGCTTTTGATGCAGGGTCAAAATATATAAACAGGGCTTCATAATGTTGAAAGAAATTCTAACTTCTGACAATTATTGGCGAAGATACATCCGTTTGAATTTGGAAACAGAAACTTAAAACGTCAATTTCTCGAAATGACTTCGAGACTACATATTTTCAGCTTTTGATGCAGAATCAAAATATATAAAATGGGCTTCATAATGTTGAAAGAAATTCTAACTTCTGACAATTATTGGCGAAGATACATCCGTTTGAATTTGGAAACAGAAACTTAAAACGTCAATTTCTCGAAATGACTTCGAGACTACATATTTTCAGCTTTTGATGCAGAGTCAAAATATATAAAAAGGGCTTCATAATGTTGAAAGAAATTCTAACTTCTGACAATTATTGGCGAAGATACATCCGTTTGAATTTGGAAACAGAAACTTAAAACGTCAATTTCTCGAAATGACTTCGAGACTACATATTTTCAGCTTTTGATGCATAGTCAAAATATATAAAGACAGCTTCATAATGTTGAAAGAAATTCTAACTTCTGACAATTATTGGCGAAGATACATCCGTTTGAATTTGGAAACAGAAACTTAAAACGTCAATTTCTCGAAATGAAATAAAAAGGGCTTCATAATGTTGAAAGAAATTCTAACTTCTGACAATTATTGGCGAAGATACATCCGTTTGAATTTGGAAACAGAAACTTAAAACGTCAATTTCTCGAAATGACTTCGAGACTACATATCTTCAGCTTTTGATGCAGAGTCAAAATATATAAAAGGGGCTTCATAATGTGGAAGGAAATTCTAACTTCTGACAATTATTGGCGAAGATACATCCGTTTGAATTTGGAAACAGAAACTTAAAACGTCAATTTCTCGAAATGACTTCGAGACTACATATTTTCAGCTTTTGATGCAGAGTCAAAATATATAAAAAGGGCTTCATAATGTTGAAAGAAATTCTAACTTCTGACAATTATTGGCGAAGATACATCCGTTTGAATTTGGAAACAGAAACTTAAAACGTCAATTTCTCGAAATGACTTTGAGACTACATATTTTCAGCTTTTGATGCAGAGTCAATATATATAAAAAGGGCTTCATAATGTTGAAAGAAATTCTAACTTCTGACAATTATTGGCGAAGATACATCCGTTTGAATTTGGAAACAGAAACTTAAAACGTCAATTTCTCGAAATGATTTCGAGACTACATATTTTCAGCTTATGATGCAGAATCAAAATATATAAAAAGGGCTTCATAATGTTGAAAGAAATTCTAACTTCTGACAATTATTGGCGAAGATACATCCGTTTGAATTTGGAAACCGAAACTTAAAACGTCAATTTCTCGAAATGACTTCAAGACTACATATTTTCAGCTTTTGATGCAGAGTCAAAATATATGAAAAGCGCTTCATAATGTTGAAAGAAATTCTGACTTCTGCCAATTATTGGCGACGTTACATCCGTTTGAATTTGGAAACCGAAACTTAAAACGTCAATTTCTCGAAATGACTTCAAGACTACATATTTTCAGCTTTTGATGCAGAGTCAAAATATATAAAAAGGGCTTCATAATGTTGAAAGAAATTCTAACTTCTGACAATTATTGGCGAAGATACATCCGTTTGAATTTGGAAACAGAAATTTAAAACGTCAATTTCTTGAAATGACTTTGAGACTACATATTTTTAGCTTTTGATGCAGAGTCAAAATATATAAAAAGGGCTTCATAATGTTGAAAGAAATTCTAAGTTCTGACAATTATTGGCGAAGATACATCCGTTTGAATTTGGAAACAGAAACTTAAAACGTCAATTTCTCGAAATGACTTCGAGACTACATATTTTCAGCTTTTGAAGCAGAGTCAAAATATATAAAAAGGGCTTCATAATGTTGAAAGAAATTCTAACTTCTGACAATTATTGGCGAAGATACATCCGTTTGAATTTGGAAACAGAAACTTAAAACGTCAATTTCTCGAAATGACTTCGAGACTACATATTTTCAGATTTTGATGCAGGGCCAAAATATATAAAAAGGGGTTCATAATGTTGAAAGAAATTCTAACTTCTGACAATTATTGGCGAAGATACATCCGTTTGAATTTGGAAACAGAAACTTAAAACGTCAATTTCTCGAAATGACTTCGCGACTACATAATTTCAGCTTTTGATGCAGAGTCAAAATATATAAAAAGGGCTTCATAATGTTGAAAGAAATTCTGACTTCTGACAATTATTGGCGAAGATACATCCGTTTGAATTTGGAAACAGAAACTTAAAACGTCAATTTCTCGAAATGACTTCGAGACTACATATTTTCAGCTTTTGATGCAGAATCAAAATATATAAAAAGGGCTTCATAATGTTGAAAGAAATTCTAACTTCTGACAATTATTGGCGAAGATACATCCGTTTGAATTTGGAAACAGAGACTTAAAACGTCAATTTCTCGAAATGACTTCGAGACTACATATTTTCAGATTTTGATGCAGGGTCAAAATATATAAAAAGGGCTTCATAAAGTTGAAAGAAATTCTAACTTCTGACAATTATTGGCGAAGATACATCCGTTTGAATTTGGAAACAGAAACTTAAAACGTCAATTTCTCGAAATGACTTCGAGACTACATATTTTCAGCTTTTGATGCAGAATCAAAATATATAAAATGGGCTTCATAATGTTGAAAGAAATTCTAACTTCTGACAATTATTGGCGAAGATACATCCGTTTGAATTTGGAAACAGAAACTTAAAACGTAAATTTCTCGAAATGACTTCAAGACTACATATTTTCAGCTTTTGATGCAGAATCAAAATATATAAAAAGGGCTTCATAATGTTGAAAGAAATTCTAACTTCTGACAATTATTGGCGAAGATACATCCGTTTGAATTTGGAAACCGAAACTTAAAACGTCAATTTCTCGAAATGACTTCAAGACTACATATTTTCAGCTTTTTGATGCAGAGTCAAAATATATGAAAAGCGCTTCATAATGTTGAAAGAAATTCTGACTTCTGCCAATTATTGGCGACGTTACATCCGTTTGAATTTGGAAACAGAAACTTAAAACGTCAATTTCTCGAAATGACTTCGAGACTACATATTTTCAGCTTTTGATGCAGAATCAAAATATATAAAAAGGGCTTCATAATGCTGAAAGAAATTCTAACTTCTGACAATTATTGGCGAAGATACATCCGTTTGAATTTGGAAACAGAAACTTAAAACGTCAATTTCTCGAAATGACTTCGAGACTACATATTTTCAGCTTTTGATGCACAGTCAAAATATATAAAAAGGGCTTCATAATGTTGAAAGAAATTCTAACTTCTGACAATTAATGGCGAAGATACATCCGTTTGAATTTGGAAACAGAAACTTAAAACGTCAATTTCTCGAAATGACTTCGCGACTACATATTTTCAGCTTTTGATGCATAGTCAAAATATATAAAAAGGGCTTCATAATGTTGAAAGAAATTCTAACTTCTGACAATTATTGGCGAAGATACATCCGTTTGAATTTGGAAACAGAAACTTAAAACGTCAATTTCTCGAAATGACTTCGAGACTACATATTTTCAGCTTTTGATGCAGAATCAAAATATATAAAAAGGGCTTCATAATGTTGAAAGAAATTCTAACTTCTGCCAATTATTGGCGAAGATACATCCGTTTGAATTTGGAAACAGAAACTTAAAACGTAGATTTCTCGAAATGACTTCGAGACTACATATTTTCAGCTTTTGATGCAGAATCAAAATATATAAAAAGGGCTTCATAATGTTGAAAGAAATTCTAACTTCTGACAATTATTGGCGAATATACATCCATTTGAATTTGGAAACAGAAACTTAAAACGTCAATTTCTCGAAATGACTTCGAGACTACATATTTTCAGCTTTTGATGCAGAATCAAAATATATAAAAAGGGCTTCATAATGTTGAAAGAAATTCTAACTTCTGACAATTATTGGCGAAGATACATCCGTTTGAATTTGGAAACAGAAACTTAAAACGTCGATTTCTCGAAATGACTTCGCGACTACATATTTTCAGCTTTTGATGCAGAGTCAAAATATATAAAAAGGGCTTCATAATGTTGAAAGAAATTCTGACTTCTGCCAATTATTGGCGAAGATACATCCGTTTGAATTTGGAAACCGAAACTTAAAACGTAGATTTCTCGAAATGACTTCGGGACTACATATTTTCAGCTTTTGATGCAGAATCAAAATATATAAAAAGGGCTTCATAATGTTGAAAGAAATTCTAACTGCTGACAATTATTGGCGAATATACATCCATTTGAATTTGGAAACAGAAACTTAAAACGTCAATTTCTCGAAATGACTTCGAGACTACATATTTTCAGCTTTTGATGCAGAGTCAAAATATATAAAAAGGGCTTCATAATGTTGAAAGAAATTCTAACTTCTGACAATTATTGGCGAAGATACATCCGTTTGAATTTGGAAACAGAAACTTAAAACGTCAATATCTCGAAATGACTTCGAGACTACATATTTTCAGCTTTTGATGCAGAATCAAAATATATAAAAAGGGCTTCATAATGTTGAAAGAAATTCTAACTTCTGACAATTATTGGCGAAGATACATCCGTTTGAATTTGGAAACAGAAACTTAAAACGTCAATTTCTCGAAATGACTTCGAGACTACATATTTTCAGCTTTTGATGCAGAATCAAAATATATAAAAAGGGCTTCATAATGTTGAAAGAAATTCTAACTTCTGCCAATTATTGGCGAAGATACATCCGTTTGAATTTGGAAACAGAAACTTAAAACGTAGATTTCTCGAAATGACTTCGAGACTACATATTTTCAGCTTTTGATGCAGAATCAAAATATATAAAAAGGGCTTCATAATGTTGGAAAGAAATTCTAACTGCTGACAATTATTGGCGAATATACATCCATTTGAATTTGGAAACAGAAACTTAAAACATCAATTTCTCGAAATGACTTCGAGACTACATATTTTCAGCTTTTGATGCAGAGTCAAAATATATAAAAAGGGCTTCATAATGTTGAAAGAAATTTCTAACTTCTGACAATTATTGGCGAAGATACATCCGTTTGAATTTGGAAACAGAAACTTAAAACGT